>NC_077232.1:41107517-41367517 GCF_027887165.1 Monodelphis domestica | reverse complement strand
AGAAGGGGGAGGTTGGAGTCAGACTGCAGAGGATTGGAAAGGTTAGGGGGAGGAGTCTCTAGTTTACTTTTTATGACAAGAGGGAACTCATAGAATCTCAGAGTTAGAAGGTCACTTTCACTTCCAAAACTCTGTGCTGAGGACTGGAAATAAAGAGGAAGAGGAAGGAGAAGGCAAGAAGGGAAGAAGGAGAAGCAGTAGAAGGCAAAGAAGAAGGAGGAGGAGGAGGAAAAGAAGGAGTAGAAGGGGAAGAAGGAGGAGGAGGAAAATAAGGAGTAGAAGGCAAAGGAGAAGGAGAAGAAGAGTATGAAGAAGAAGAAGAAGGAGAAGAAGAAGAAGAAAGAGAAGAAGGAGAAGAAGAAGAAGAAAGAGAAGAAGAAGAAGAAGAAGAAAGAGAAGAAGAAGAAGAAGAAGAAGAAGAAGAAGAAAGAGAAGAAGAAGAAGAAGAAGAAGAAAGAGAAGAAGAAGAAGAAGAAGAAGAAAGAGAAGAAGAAGAAGAAGAAGAAGAAGAAAGAGAAGAAGAAGAAGAAGAAAGAGAAGAAGAAGAAGAAGAAGAAAGAGAAGAAGAAGAAGAAGAAGAAAGAGAAGAAGAAGAAGAAGAAGAAGAAAGAGAAGAAGAAGAAGAAGAAGAAAGAGAAGAAGAAGAAGAAGAAGAAGAAGAAAGAGAAGAAGAAGAAGAAGAAGAAGAAAGAGAAGAAGAAGAAGAAGAAAGAGAAGAAGAAGAAGAAGAAGAAGAAGAAGAAGAAAGAGAAGAAGAAGAAGAAGAAGAAAGAGAAGAAGAAGAAAGAGAAGAAGAAGAAGAAGAAGAAAGAGAAGAAGAAGAAGAAGAAGAAGAAGAAGAAGAAGAAGAAAGAGAAGAAGAAGAAGAAGAAGAAAGAGAAGAAGAAGAAGAAAGAGAAGAAGAAGAAGAAGAAGAAGAAAGAGAAGAAGAAGAAAGAGAAGAAGAAGAAGAAGAAGAAAGAGAAGAAGAAGAAAGAGAAGAAGAAGAAAGAGAAGAAGAAGAAGAAGAAAGAGAAGAAGAAGAAGAAGAAAGAGAAGAAGAAGAAGAAGAAGAAGAAAGAGAAGAAGAAGAAGAAAGAGAAGAAGAAGAAGAAAGAGAAGAAGAAGAAGAAAGAGAAGAAGAAGAAGAAGAAGAAGAAGAAGAAGAAGAAGAAGAAAGAGAAGAAGAAGAAGAAAGAGAAGAAGAAGAAGAAGAAGAAGAAGAAGAAGAAGAAAGAGAAGAAGAAGAAGAAGAAGAAGAAAGAGAAGAAGAAGAAGAAGAAGAAAGAGAAGAAGAAGAAGAAGAAGAAGAAAGAGAAGAAGAAGAAGAAGAAGAAAGAGAAGAAGAAGAAGAAGAAGAAGAAAGAGAAGAAGAAGAAGAAAGAGAAGAAGAAGAAAGAGAAGAAGAAGAAGAAGAAGAAGAAAGAGAAGAAGAAGAAGAAGAAGAAGAAGAAAGAGAAGAAGAAGAAGAAGAAGAAGAAAGAGAAGAAGAAGAAGAAGAAGAAGAAGAAGAAGAAGAAAGAGAAGAAGAAGAAGAAGAAGAAAGAGAAGAAGAAGAAGAAGAAGAAAGAGAAGAAGAAGAAGAAGAAGAAGAAAGAGAAGAAGAAGAAAGAGGAGAAGAAGAAGAAAGAGGAGAAGAAGAAGAAGAAGAAAGAGGAGAAGAAGAAGAAAGAGAAGAAGAAGAAAGAGGAGAAGAAGAAGAAAGAGAAGAAGAAGAAAGAGGAGAAGAAGAAGAAAGAGAAGAAGAAGAAAGAGGAGAAGAAGAAGAAAGAGAAGAAGAAGAAAGAGAAGAAGAAGAAGAAGAAGAAGAAAGAGAAGAAGAAGAAGAAGAAAGAGAAGAAGAAGAAGAAGAAAGAGAAGAAGAAGAAGAAGAAAGAGAAGAAGAAGAAGAAGAAAGAGAAGAAGAAGAAGAAGAAAGAGAAGAAGAAGAAGAAGAAAGAGAAGAAAAGGAAGAGGACGAGGAGGAGGAGAAGGAGGAGGAGGGAAAGAAGGAGAAGAAGGAGGAGGAGAAGAACAATAATCTATGCCCTGAAGGAGTTTCCATTCTGTTGATAGTTGGCCATTAAGTGATACCTGGGCTTCCTATCTCACAGGTCCTACCAAGTTGGAAAAGTTTGGAACTTCAGGCTGTGGCTTTTGCCTGAGGAACACCTTAGTTAAGTAAGAAGTCAATGGGCTTCCCAGTGATATATTGACTATAGTGGATAATAGATAGGCAGCCCGAGTCAGAAATAACTTGAGGGGTAACTAGATAGACCAGTGGCTAAAGCTGGGAGGTTGAAGGCCTGGAATTGGGAAGACCTGGTTTCAAATCCCGTTGCAGATAGTTTCTAGGTGTGACCCTGAGAAAGATATTTAATTCTTTATATCCCTAATTTCCCACCCTTTGCTGCTTGCTCTTTCTTCCTTAGAACTGATACTAAGACAGAAGGTAAAGCTTTAAAAAAGAAAAAGAAAGAACCTGAGTTCAGGTCCTGCTTCTGAAACATGCTACTTCAGGTCAGGGGCCATTTTTTCTTTTATCTTTATCTCCAGCACCTAGCACAGTGCCTGCATGCTTGTTGATTGATTGGTTGATGTTGATAACATGACCTTGGGCAAGTCATTTAGCTCTCAGAGTCCCAGGCAATTGCTTAAGATGTAACTTGCCGAAGAGTTGCCAACTGGTGTCAGTAGAAGGATTTTCTTCATTGGGAGTTCCCTTTACCAATGACATGAATCAGTGAATGAGTAAATGCATGAAATATTTATTAAACTCTTACTATTTGCACAGCACTGGCCTAGGGATTGAGGATACAAGAAGAAAAGACAGTTTCTGCTCTCAAAGCTCACATTTAAAGGGAAAGAAAGCACATAGGGAAGGTTCCAGATGCAAGCCCAATAGGGGGCCCCATGGTCCTTGGGGTACAGGGGCAAAGCCATGATTATGCCTCTTCTTTAATGTCATTTTCACTAATAAAACCATATCAGTTTCTGATGCTTAACCATAAGCAGTACCAAAGACAAGAACTTCTTTTCCTCCTGGGGCTTCAGTAGCTTTGGCTGCAGCATCTATTGGCTACTGTGCCATAGCGGATGCTTCCCAGGATGATGCACAAAGGCATTGGGCTAGACACATTGCTATGCCCAAGGATCTTGTGTTCAGGGTCCTGGGTTATCTCCATCAGGATCTGAGGGGAGACAGCAGTCAAGAAGATGGTTTGACTGACCTGGTGTATATGTGTGTGTGTGTATGTATGACACACACACACAGAGACACACACCCTATATACATCATAGAGACATCGTGCTATATAACAGGTCAGAAGACTGAGGTCTGAGTTATTGGTACGTAACTTACTCTGAGTCTCAGCTCATACATTTGGCCATAATGTATTTTATGTCATTTGCACCTCAGAACTCCCCTGTGAGGTAGATACTATTATTTCATTTTAAAAACTAGGACTCTATAGGACCAATAAAACATAATATACAGCTATATAATTAATATTTGAATATTAGCTTGTGAATGTCTACTGCCAGAGAAAGAACCAGTAAAAGTAAACACAAAAGCCAATATATATATATAATATATCATATATGTAATGTGTTACATATTTATAATTTATCTATCACATATGTAATATATTGTCATATAATATGTTATCTATTTGTTTTATATCATATCTTATATATTATATGCCATATAAGTAATATTGTATGTTATATATATGTTTTATAAATTTTTCTCAATAAATGCCTTCGTTAACTTGTACAAAAATATTTATAGTCACACTCTTTTCAGTGGCAAAAAAAATTTGGAAAATGAGAGTATGTCCATTGATTGGGGAATGGCTGAACAAATTGTGGTATATGTTGGTGATGGAATACTATAGTGTTCAAAGGAATGATGAACTGGAGGGATTCCATGTGGCCTGGAACGACCTCCAGGAACTGATGCAGAGTGAGAGGAGCAGAACCAGGAGAATATTGTGCAGAGATGGATTCACTGTGGTACAATCAAATGTGATGGACTTCTCTATTAGTAGCAATGCAATGATCCAGGAGAATTCGGAGGGATTTATGAGAAAGAACCTTATGCACATCCAGAGAAAGAACTGTGGGAGTAGAAACACAGAAGAAAAACATATGATCAGTCACATGGTTCAATGGGGATATTATGATTAGGGTTTTGATGTTAAAGAATCTCTCTACTGCAAATATGAATAACATGGAAATAGGTTTTGAACAATGATACATGTATAGCCCAGTGGAATTGCTCATCAACTCTGAGAGCAGGGAGGAAAGAGCAGGAGAGGGGGAAAATGAATCATGTAACCATGGAAAAATATTTTAAATCTTAAAAAATGCCTGCTCTAATGCAGAAAGGAGATGGAAGGAAGCTCTAAGAATTTTAATGTAACCAACAAATAAATTAATTTTTTTAAAGTCAAGGAAACAGGCTCAGAGGTTTATTCATGATTACAATAGCAGCTACATATAAGGAGCAAAGTTTTAATTCAGATCTCCCTAAATGCCTAGGTCATCTCTATTCATTATGACACTTTGCCTCTCATAAAAGAACCTAAAGATACTGAAATAAGACTGCATTTTTAAAATGTGTGTATTGTTATTTCATTAAATATTTTCCAATTACATGTATTTTTTTTGAAATTTATTTTATAAAAACTTTGAATTTCTAAGGCAACGATTGAGTGAGTAGAGAAAAGTAGAGAAGTAGAAGATATAAATTTTGGCAGTAGAATCAACAAGATCTGGAAACTTCTTTGATAGGGAATGAGGGAAAGGGAAGAGTCAAAGAGGATGTTGAAGATTAAATGTTATATCTCTCTTAGAAATTATCCCAATGCTCTGGGTAGAGTATGCACCTAGTAAATGCTCCCCAAATTTGGTAATGCATTAACCCATCCAAATATGTTATCACTCAGTCAACATTTACCCATCTTGTTTGCCAGAATCTCATGATATTATTTGAATACTTGTAAAAAAAAAAAAGGCTGCTATCTCTACAGAGAACTTTCAGATCCTAAACAGTAGGTAACTAAAAAGGATGTTATTTTTAAAAAATTGTTGAATTCAAAATTCTTCCCCTCTCTCTCTTTCAGCCCTCCCCCTCCTTGAGAAAGCAAACAATTCAATATCAATTATATGTGGGATGTCATGCCAAATAGGTTTCCATATTAGCCATGTTGTTAAAGAAAACGAAGACAAGAAACCCCAAGAAAAATAAAGTTTAATAAAAAAAAAAGGCTGCTTTAATCTACATTCAGAGTTCATCAATTCTCTTTCTGGAGGTGGATAGCTTTTTTCATGGATAGTTTTTTAGAACTGTCTTGATCAACAAGATGTTTCCAAGGGACTTAAGAGAAAGAATGCTATCTACATCCAGAGAAAGAACTGTGGGAGCAGAAACACAGAAGAAAAACAACTGCTTGATCACATGGATTGAGGGGCATATGATTGGGGATGTAGATTCTAAATGATCATCCTAGTGCAAATATCAACAGCATGGAAATAGGTTCTGATCAAGGATACATGTAAAACCCAGTGGAATTGCATGGGAAAGAATATGATTCTTGTAACCAAGGAATAATGTTCTATATTGACTAAATAAATTGACAAAAACAAAACAAAACAAAACAACCTTTCCTTCTGTCTTAGAATCAGAACTGTACATTGGTTCCAAGGCAGAAGAATGGTAAGGGCTAGGCAATGAGGGTTAAGCGACTTTCCCAGGATCACACAGCTAGGGAGAATCTGAGGCCAAATTTGAACCCAGGACTTCCCATTTCCAGGCCTGATTCTCCACTCATTGAGTCACATAGCTCCTACCTTGAATGATTTTTTTTTTAAAAGCCTTTCTGATCACCAGTTGACTTTTTATGGGAAGTGTCATAGAAAGGAGTCATCTTATCTAACTCACAAATGAGGAAACAGAAGCCCAGATGATTAAGGCATTTTTCTCAAGTCTTATAGGTAATAAGTACTTGAGCCAAGATTTCCTGCATGATTTCCATGGTACCACAGCAATACGCATGGAGGAAGGAGATTGGGAGGGGAGGATTCAAGGAGTGGGTAGCAACTCTTAGGTACTTTGGAAAATTTACTGCAATGTTTATCTTTGTTTCCCATTTCCTTCCTCCCATTCCCCCTCTTCATGATACATTGTATGACAATTTTTCTCTTTCTTTAGCTAGCCATATTTTTCCCTCCTCACTCCTTCTGGGAAACCAGGTTAATGATATCTTGCCTCTACTTGTTTTCTGAAAGCCAAGGGAATTCTGCTCTGGCACTGTAGGTCCTAAGAAGCAAGCTGAATGGGCCCCCTGCCACCCCTGCGTCAGGGAACAGCCTCCCTGAGATACCTTGGCTAAGCTAGAAGTCTGCTGCATGCTTCAGGACAATGACATTCCTCCCCTACAGTCACTGGGCAGTTCAGGTGCCGATTTGTCTCTTGAAAAGATTTACCTCCTCCTGTTTCCCAGGCGTCCTGGCCAAGACTGTCTTAAGGCAAGATGGTGAGGTAGGCATGACTTGTCTCCAGTGCTCCTAGGTGAGCCTTCCTCTCTTCTCTCTCCCTAAGTGGTACCCCTTTCTTCCTGCCTCCCTCAGACCTCCTCTGTCTGCAGGCTCTCTTCTCTCCCTTCTTGCCTCACTCCACCCTCAGCCTCATCAAAATTTAAGCTCTGAGGAGGAACATAACTAAAGCCAAATGAATGAATATTGAAGTATAGAATTGTAGATTGGGAACTGGGAGGGAGGTGGATTTGAGGCACAGAGGACCATTCTTGGCATCAACAAAATGATCCTATTGAAAGACTAGCCTTGTCCATATATTCCATAATTTCTTTCAGTAGAATAGAAGCTCTTTGAGAGCAGGGCTTGTTTCCTTTGAAACAATCTTGAAAATTCTTATTTTGTCCAAATCTAAGACTTCACTGATTACAGGGAACTCTGGGTGATGAGATTCCCTCTACCAATGCCCATCAACAATTCCCATTCTCCCCTTGTAGCCTTAGAATTATCTAAATTAGACTTCCAGGTTAACATGGCTGCAATCTAGATGTGAATCGCTTCCTCTCCCCAGCACCGAACGAAATAGACTATCTCAAAAGAGCATAAAAATCACTTTTGGAAGAACGGAGGGACTCTCCAGTACCCCACAGAAATGAAGGTACGTGGAGCTTGAACATTTCCACACTATAAGAAGGAGAAAAAGCTTGCACAAAAACATGAACTGAGCCACCCTCCCCCCCCCCAAAGAGCGCTCACTGGGACAGCGAGTGAGTAAGGAATATCTCTGTCTAGGGGGGCACACCGGGGTCCTTGGGATCTAAAGACTGCAAGGAAACGACCTCTCAGGGCAGTTTCATGGGAGAATCCTGACCTGAGCAAAGGGGTGGCCGTGCTGAACACGGGGTGGTTGTGCAGAGCAAAGGGGCAGCTGAGCTGAACAAAGGAGAGGTTGCACTGAGCAAAGGGGCGGCCACGCTGAACAAAGGAGAGGTTGCGCTGAGCAAAGGGGCGGCCACGCTGAACACAGGGGCGGTTGCGCTGAGAACAGGGGCCTGCACTCTAAGAAACCTCAGAGGCTGGGAAGAACTAGTCTGAGGCAACCTAAATTCACAGAAAACCTGCCCATATCACCCAGACCCCAGACCAAAAAGGAAAGGGGAATAAAACCACCAAAGGGATGGCTCACATGGCCCAAAATCAAGCCTCCAGGAAGAAAGGGGAAAAGATGACTATTGAAAACTTTTATGGCGGGAGTACCCAAGGAAAAGAAAACAAAGAGGATGAAACCCAAACAAAATCAAAACATGCCTCCCAAAATGGAAATTATCCACAAGCTCTGAGAACTCAAATTGGAGCTTACTCAAAAGATGGAAACCTTCTAGAAAGAAAAATGGGAGAAAGAGATCAGCAGTCTGATAGACAAGGCTTCACAATTGGAGAAAGAGCTGGAAGCATCTAATAGAAGGGCAGACAAAGCTGAAAAGCAAAACCAGTCTCTAACGACCAGAATTAAGCAACTGGTAGACAGTGAGCATGAAAAACAGCAAGAATCAATAAAGAAAAGCCAAAAAATTAATGAATTAGAAGGAAACATAAAATATCTCACTGACAAGGTGACAGACCAAGAAAACAGAGGAAGGAGAGACAACTTGAGAATTATTGGTCTGCCCGAAAAACCAGAGATAAACAAAAAACTTGATGCTATACTACAGGAGATTATAAAAGAAAATTGCCCACACGTTCTGGAGCAAGGGGCAAAATAGAAATAGAAAGGGTTCATAGAACACCCTCTATACTAAATCCCCAAAAGACAACCCCCCCGGAATGTAATCACCAAATTCCAGAGCTTCCTAGAAAAGGAGAAAATCCTACAAGAAGCCAAGAAGAGGAGCTTAAGATATAGGGGGGCTCCCATAAGGATCACACATGACTTAGCGGCTAACACACTAAGAGACCGCAAAGCATGGAACACGATATTTAGAAAGGCAAGAGAGCTGGGTCTCCAACCAAGAATCAACTACCCAGCTAAACTGAATATATACTTCCAGGGGAAAGTATGGGCATTCAAGAAAATAGAAGATTTACAAGCATTTGCTAAGAAAAGACCAGAACTTAGTGGAAAATTTGATATCCAAGCACAGAAAGCAAGAGAAACATGAAAAGATAAATATGAAAGAAAGGGAAAAGGAGATAAATCTAATATTTTTCTTTAAGTCAAACTCTCTTCTATAAGGACTACATTTCCATCAAATTATATATATTAATATGTGGGGAAAATGTATTGTGTAACTCTCAAAAATTGTATGCACCATAAGAGTAGTTAGAAGACTCATGCATAGGGAAAGATTGGGGCATCAAGAAGATTTGGTGAGGGGGGGCAAAGAAAGGAATAGGGAGGGGGGGAAGCATCAACATTACTAAGATTTACTTCAAGAAATGGGGGGGGGACTTAATAGAATAATCTTTCCCATACAAAGATACACATGGGAAGGGGAGGGGAATATCTCTCATATGAGAAGGAGAGGAAGAGAGTGTGAAGTGGAATTACTTAAACCTTACTCTCAGTGAAATAAACTTTTAGAGAGAAGAACATCTAGATCCAGTGGGATCCTGAATTCTATCTTATCCAACAGGGTAAGAAAGAAAGGGAAATTAAGGAGAGGGAGGAGGAAGGGAGTATAAAAAGGGAGGGAAGGAGGGGGGGAGGGGAAGGGAGCATAAAAAGGGAGGGGCTAGAAAGGGAAGCATACCAAGGGAGGGGACTAGGGGGACTGACCTAAAGTAAATCACTGGTTCAAAAGAATATAGCTAAAGAAGAAAGGTCAGAACTAGGGGAAGATATCAAAATGCCAGGGAATCCACAAGTGACAATCATAACTTTGAACGTGAATGGGATGAACTCACCCATAAAAACGTAGACAAATAGCAGATTGGATTAGAACCCAAAACGCTACCATATGTTGTCTTCAAGAAACACATATGAGGCGGGTTGACACTCACAAGGTTAGAATTAAAGGATGGAGTAAGACCTTTTGGGCCTCAACTGATAGAAAGAAGGCAGGAGTTGCAATCATGATATCTGACAAAGCCAAAGCACAAATAGACCTGATTAAAAGGGATAGGGAAGGTAAATATATTCTGTTAAAAGGGAGTATAGACGAGGAAATATCACTAATCAACATGTATGCACCAAACGGAATAGCATCCAAATTTTTAATGGAGAAACTAATAAAATTGAAGGAGGAAATCGACAGTAAAACCATATTAGTGGGAGACTTAAACCAACCACTATCAAATTTAGATAAATCAAACCAAAAAATAAATAAGAAAGAGGTAAAAGAGGTGAATGAAAGCTTAGAAAAATTAGAGTTAATAGACATATGGAGAAAAATAAATAGGGACAAAGAGGAATACACCTTCTTCTCAGCACCACATGGCACATTCACAAAAATAGATCATACACTAGGTCACAGAAACATCGCACTCAAATTCAGAAAAGCAGAAATAATAAATGCAACCTTTTCAGATCATAAAGCAATAAAAATATTGATCAGTAAGGGTACATGGAGAGCCAAATCAAAAATTAATTGGAAATTAAATAATATGATACCCCAAAATCGGTTAGTTAGAGAAGTTAGAAGTTAGAGAAGAAATCATTTAGAGAAGAAATCATATAATTTCGTTGAGGAAAATAACAATGGTGAGACATCCTTTCAAACCTTATGGGATGCAGCCAAAGCAGTACTTAGAGAAAAAATCATATCCCTGAGTGCATATATTAACAAATTAGGGAGGGCAGAGATCAATGAATTGGAAATGCAAATCAAAATACTTGAGAACAAACAAATTAAAACCCCCCAGAAGAAAACCAAACTAGAGAAACAAAAAATTAAGGGAGAAATTAATAAAATCGAAAGTGATAGAACTATTGCACTAATAAACAAGACTAGAAGCTGGTACTTTGAAAAAACAAACAAAATAGACAAAGTACTTATCAATCTAATTTAAAAAAGGAAAGAAGAAAGGCAAATTAACAGCATCAAGGCTGAAAAGGGGGACCTCATCTCCAATGAAGAGGAAATTAAGGCAATCATTAAAAACTACTTTGCCCAACAATATGGCAATAAATATACCAACCTAGGTGATATGGATGAATATTTACAAAATATAAATTGCCTAGACTAACAGAAGAAATAGATTTCTTAAATAATCCCATATCAGAAAAAGAAATCCAACAGGCTATCAAAGAACTTCCTAAGAAAAAATCCCCAGGGCCTGATGGATTCACCAGTGAATTCTATCAAACATTAAAAGAACAGCTAACTCCAATACTATACAAACTATTTGACATAATAAGCAAAGAGGGAGTTCTACCAAATTCCTTTTATGAAACAAACATGGTACTGATCCCAAAGCCAGGCAGGCCAAAAACAGAGAAAGAAAATTATAGACCAATCTCCCTAATGAATATAGATGCAAAAATCTTAAATAGGATACTAGCAAAAAGATTCCAGCAAGTGATCAGAAGGGTGATCCACCATGATCAAGTAGGATTTATACCAGGGATGCAGGGCTGGTTCAATATTAGGAAAACCATCCACATAATTGACCACATCAACAAGCAAACCAACAAAAATCACATGATTATTTCAATAGACCCAGAAAAAGCCTTTGATAAAATACAACACCCATTCCTACTAAAAACACTAGAAAGCATAGGAATAGAAGGGTCATTCCTAAAAATAATAAACAGTATATATCTAAAGCCATCAACTAATATCATCTGCAATGGGGATAAACTAGATGCATTCCCAATAAGATCAGGAGTGAAACAAAGATGCCCATTATCACCTCTATTATTTGACATTGTACTAGAAACACTAGCAGTAGCAATTAGAGAAGAAAAAGAAATTGAAGGCATTAAAATAGGCAAGGAGGAGACCAAGTTATCACTCTTTGCAGATGACATGATGGTCTACTTAAAGAATCCTAGATATTCAACCAAAAAGCTAATTGAAATAATCAACAACTTTAGCAAAGTTGCAGGATACAAAATAAACCCACATAAGTCATCAGCTTTTCTATATATCTCCAACACAGCTCAGCAGCAAGAACTAGAAAGAGAAATCCCATTCAAAATCACCTTAGACAAAATAAAATACCTAGGAATCTATCTCCCAAGACAAACACAGGAACTATATGAACACAACTACAAAACACTCTCCACACAACTAAAACTAGACTTGAACAATTGGAAGAACATTAACTGCTCATGGGTAGGATGAGCCAATATAATAAAAATGACCATCCTACCCAAACTCATCTATCTATTTAGTGCCATACCCATTGAACTTCCAAAAAAATTTTTTACTGATTTAGAAAAAAAAAAACCACAACAAAGTTCATTTGGAAGAACAAAAGATCAAGGATATCCAGGGACATAATGAAAAAAAAAATACAAAGGAAGGGGCCTTGCAGTCCCAGATCTCAGACTATATTATAAAGCAGGGGTTATCAAAACAATCTGGTACTGGCTAAGAGACAAAAAGGAGGATCAGTGGAATAGAGTCAGAGTAAGTGACCTCAGCAGGACAGTCTATGATAAGCTCAAAGATCCCAGCTTTTGGGACAAAAATCCACTATTTCATAAAAACTGCTGGGAAAATTGGAGGACAGTGTGGGAAAGATTAGGTTTAGATCAACACCTCACACCCTACACCAAGATAAATTCAAAATGGGTGAATGACTTGAACATAAAAAAGGAAACTATAAGAAAATTAGGCAAACACAGAATAGTATACATGTCAGACCTTTGGGAAGGGAAAGACTTTAAAACCAAGCAAGACTTAGAAAGAGGCACAAAATGCAAAATAAATAATTTGGAATACATCAAACTAAAAAGCTTTTGTACAAACAAAACCAATGTAACTAAAATCAAAAAAGGGAAGCAACAAATTGGGAAACAATCTTCATAAAAACCTCTGACAAAGGTTTAATTACTCAAATTTACAAAGAGCTAAATCAATTGTACAAAAAATCAAGTCATTCTCCTACTGATAAATGGGCAAGGGACATGAACAGGCAGTTCTCAGCCAAAGAAATCAAAACTATTAATACACACATGAAAAAGTGCTCTACATCTCTTATAATCAGAGAGATGCAAATCAAAACAACTCTGAGGTATCACCTCACACCTAGCAGATTGGCTCACATGACAGCTATGGAAAGTAATGAATGCTGGAGGGGATGTGGCAAAGTAGGGACACTAATTCATTGCTGGTGGAGTTGTGAATTGATCCAACCATTCTGGAGGACAATTTGGAACTATGCCCAAAGGGTGCTAAAAGACTGTCTGCCCTTTGATCCAGCCATAGCACTGCTGGGTTTGTACCCCAAAGAGATAATAAGGAAAAAGACTTGTACAAGAATATTCATAGCTGCACTCTTTGTGGTGGCCAAAAATTGGAAAATGAGGGGCTGCCCTTCAATTGGGGAATGGCTGGAACAACCTCCAGGAAGTGATGCAGAGCGAAAGGAGCAGAACCAGGAAATCACTATACACAGAGACTGATACACTATGGTACAATCGAAGGTAATGGACTTCTCCATTAGGGTCAATGCAATGTCCCTGAACAATCTGCAGGGATCTAAAAAACACTATCCACAAGCAGAGGATAAACTATGGGAGTAAAAACACCAAAGAAAAGCAACTGCTTGACTACAGGGTTGGAGGGGATATGACTGAGGAGAGACTCTAAATGAACACTCTAATGCAAATACCAACAACACGGAAATGGGTTCGAGTCACGCACACATGTGATACCCAGTGGAATCATGCGTCGGCTATGGGAGAGGAGGTGGGAGGGGGGGCAAAGAGGAAAAGAAAATGATTTTTGTTTCCAATGAATAATGTTTGGAAATGACCAAATAAAATAATGTTTTTTTAAAAAAAAAGAATTATCTAAATTATTTTCCAAACTCACACTGCCAGTGTGTCAGAACTAGGATTTGAACCCAGAGCTTCCTCTCTCAGTTGAAGATTTCCTATGCTATGTATGATCCTTCTCTAAGTTAAGTAAGTATTGAATTTACTGATTTCTCTTATGACCTGTGTGTTGGCCTCTATGGGCCTCAGTTTCCTCATCTGTAAAATAAGAGGGTTGAATAAATGGTGTCTTCCAGTTCCTTCCAGTGGTAAATCTGTGATTCTGTGATCATAAATTACTGTTTCAAAAGCTGAAATCCCAGGGGCTAAGGGGCCATCTTTCCCTCATATACTATATAGCTTTCAGGAATCAGTTAATTTATTAATTCAATATTAATTGAATAAACATTGATAATAGGAACCTACTATATGCCAAGCACCATGCTAGGCTCTAAGGTAGATATAAGGATAAATACTACATGGACCTTGACCTTAAGAAATTTATAACCTAATAAGGAAGATAAAGGATAGATAAGTAGAACAGTGGCTAGAGCACAAGGTCTGGAGTAAGGAAGACTCATCTTCTTGAGTTCAAATATGGCCTTGAATACTTATTACCTATGTGGTCTTGGACAATTCATTTAGCCCTATTTGCCTCAGTTTACTCCTCAGTTAAGTGAGCTGGAGAAAGAAATGCAAATGACTCTAGTATCCTTGCCCAAAAAATCCCAAATGGGGTCACAAAGAGTCACACATGACTGAACAACAAGTCATGGCTTTCTTTCCCTCCTTTTTGGGGAGGCAATGGAAAAGAAGGGGAATTGGCATGATCATTCCCTATATCTAGGTGGCTTGCCTCTGGATGACTTTTTACTGTCTCCAAAAATCAAATTCAGGCTCACCTCTGGTGGATCTGGGATCTCATTAATATGGATGGTCTCCTCAATGATGTCAGTCCTAATGATCCAGGCTTGTCCATCCCAAGGAACTCTTATCCAAATCCTCCCATGGTTTTAGCAGGAGCAGGATTTTCCATCTTGGTAAAGTGAGAAGAGGGCTTCCTGGGCCTCTCATGACATTGAAAAGATACTAAGGAAACTCAGGGTCTGTTCATTGGTTCTCTCTTCTCTTGGCACAAGGCCAGCCCATCTTCTTTTCTGATCAGGCATTTCTTGATCATATCTTTTCTTCTGTTTCATAGTTCCTTATTTGTTACATGTCATGATCTGCTTAGATCTGCCATATAACTGTCCATTGCTGAGAGACACTTTTCTCAGAGCTGCTCTCCATGGTATTGACTCCTGGAAGATAGCAGCATCCTTTTGCATATGTATCTTTTAGGCTCCAGCAATTCACACCGGGAAGGATCTCTGAGACCACATTGCCCAACCTTCTCATTCTACAGGAGAAGAATTTAAGGCTTAAAGGAGGGAATCAAATGGCCCAAGGTCACTCCGGTAGTAAGGGGCAAAGCTGGTGTTGAATATAGGTCCTCTCACTCCAGATCCAGCATTGACTAGGTACCTCCTAAGGTGCCATGCCTCTACAACTGAGGATGTTAGAAATGACCTGCCATTGAGGGCAGCTCATAGGCTAGAATTGGTTGTGAGTGGTCAGGAGAACTGCTTTGCTCTGCATTAGCCATTTGACCTTGGCCAAGTCACATAACCATTAGAGGAACTCAGTCTTCCCGTTTGTAAAACAAGGAACCTTGTAATGTGTCTTCCTCTTCTAACTTTCTATTCTTCCAGGCTCTGAAGGCAATGATCAAATCAAAGATACCTGAATCATTTGAGCAAAAGGAGCATTATTGGAAGAAGTATATATTTCCCCCATATAAGTATATAGTGTTCCTATTGAGAAGCGACTTGGCCAAGGTTATACAGTCAGTTATACACTCGGACAAAGCCCGAGTCTCTGCTCCCCCTCCCCCCTTGCCACCCTCCCCCTGTTTCCTGGCTTCCTTTTAAGTCTTAGTTCAAATCCTACCTTCTTCAGGAGCACCTTCCAAATGGTGTCCTACAGCTCCGCCCTCTCCCCCATAAACCTGCTCAGTGCCTTTCCTCCAGCTTTGTCTCTGACTCTGTCCCTCTTTCTCTTTACTTTATGTCTTACTGAGAATTCTAAGACAGAAGAGTGCCAAAGACTATGCAATCAAGATTAAGTGATTTGCCCAGAATCACATACTTAGGAAGTGTCTGAGGTCAGATTTGAACCCAGGACCTTCCATCTCCAGGCCTGGCAGTATATCCACTGTGTTACCTAGCTGCCTCCATTTTCTCATGTATATATATATTTTTTTTTCTTTCTCATATATATGTTAAATATTTTTTTCTTACACATATATATTTCCTTCCATACACCTTCTATAGGGCATTCCAAAAAGCAATCCTTTCCCAAGACCCTGGGGGCACCCAGAGTAATTTGCATGTTAAAATGTAAGTGCCTTGTGGGAAGGGACTATGTTTTTGCCTTTCTTGCATCCTTAGATCTTGGTACATAGCCAGTGCTCAGTAAGTGTATGATCAAGACACTCTTGAGTGGGATAAGGTTGCGCCATTTTCTTCTTTCACCAGCATGTCTTTGGTCCAAATGGACACAAACAGAGTCCATTTTCAGAGAGTGTCTGATGGAAATGCTGCCTTGGAAGCTCTTAGGCACCAACAGCTCTCTCTCCTAAGGACTCCAAAGTCAGCCCTCCTGGGATTCGGTAGCCTATTGGTGATATGTTTGAGGCCAGATTTGATCTCAGGTCTTTCTGACCCTGAGTCCAGCACTCTGTCTCCTTTGCTACCTAGCTGCCTACTAATATAACTTTTTCTAGCTAGGTGGTACAGTGAATAGAAAGTCCCGAGTTCGAGTCTAATCTCAAACATATTTACTGTGTGATCTTGGGCGAATCACTTAACCTCTTTCTCAGTTTCCCTATTGCAAAACAGGGACAATAACTGCACTTATAAGTTGCTGTGAGAATCAAATGAAATACATGTGATACATTTAGCACAGCTCCTGGCACATAGTAGGCAGTATATAAATGTTTGTTCCCTTCCCTTCCCCTCCCTCTACAAGGCTGGCCCTCTCTTCCCCTGCAATCCAGAATCTCAGATGAATCATAATAATAGCTAGCATTTATGGAACGTTTTATGGTTTTTATAATAACTATTCTCTTATTTGATTCTCACAACAAGCCTGGGAGGTAGGTACTGTTATTGTCTCCATTCTACAACTGAGGAAATTGAGGCAGCCAGAAGTTAAGTGACTTGCCTAGGGTCACACAGCTCATAAATGTCCAAGGCTGGATTTGAACTCAGTTGTTCCTGAATCCAGGTCCAGAGATCTCTTCCATTGTACTCCCTAATGGCCCACTAATATAATCTCCTCATTTTGTGATTCTACTTTGTGATCCAAAATATGAGACAAATTGTAGAAAGTCGGTCTCTTGCCTCTCCTCTTTGTGGTGGGAGTAAAGGGAAGCTGGATGGGTGAACCAATTTATGGGAAAATTCTCTTGACCAAAACAATTCGTAGTTTCAGAGAGTGACCCAGAACCCTCAGAGGTTGGGACTTGCCTAAGGAAACAAAGACTATACATGGCACATTTGAACTCAGGTCTTCCTGACTCCATTTTGTCCCCTAACTTTCTATGGAAGATTGGAAACCAGGGATGGCTTCTTAGGCATAAAGTAATACATAGTTCCAAAGAAGAGTCCGGAATGGAGGCATTGGGAGCAGGGAGGGCTCAGAGCTCAGTCCCTGGCCCCACCACCTTCCCTGGAGGAGCCAAAGAGAGACAGTGGAGACCTCTGGACCTTCTCTGCCGGGACCAAGTCCTCCCCAGGTTTCCAGGGGCTGCAGTGACGTCCTCTTGGATTTCTCCCTGCCAAGCCTGGGCTCCTCACTCACCACTCCTTTATTTACATATCAGCCAGCTGAAATACACCTTCCAAGGATTGAGAAATGCCATTGTTCTAGCCTAGCTGCTCCCCAGGCGGGGTCCCCAGATTCTTCCTGTTGGGGTCACAGTAAGCAAGTGCAGATCCAATCAATCAATCAGTCAAAACTCTGACCCAAGGGCGAGCAATGCCAGCCAGCCAGTAATGAATTAACCACAGGCAGCATTTTATTGGGTACATCGCTCTCTGTTTCCTGAGAGCCCAGTTGTAAAACCCTCCCAGAGCCCCCATGACGACGACACCCAGCAGGGCAGTATCTACCGGGCCTGAAGCTCCACATGGCTGCTCTTGGGAAAGAGAAGGAGCATTTTTTTTTAAAGTAGTTTTCCTAATCAGCATTAACTGGAGAATTGGGCTGTGTTCAAAGGTGGAATCATGGTTTTTCCCCTAAACCGCCCCAGTCTCAGGTTATGCAAATTACAGAAGTGGAGCAATCCTTGGGCAGAGAATCAATGCCACTGTTCACTACTAGGATAGACCCAAGTGCCTTTGCTCTCTGCCCTTCCCTCTTTATCCCCTCCTCTCCTCTTTTCCCCTCCCCTTCTCTCCCTTCCCCTTCTCCTCTCTTCTTCTCCATAATCCTCCTCTCTCCCCTTCTAATCCCTCCCCTACTCTCTCCTCCCTTCTCCTTTCCTCTCCACTTCTCTCTCTTCCCCTCTTCTCTTTTTCTTCATTCACCTCCTCTCCACTCTCCCTTCTCTCCCTTTCCTTCTCTTCTCTTCTCCTCTCCCCTCCCCTCCTCTCCTCTCTCCCCTCTTTAGCCTTTCCTTTTCCTCCCTCCTTCTCCTTCCCTCTCTCTCCCCTCCCCTCCTCTTCTCTCCCCTTCCTTCTACTCTCTTCCTCTCCCTTCCTCTCTTTTCCTCTCTTCTCCCTTCCTCTCCTCTCCCCTCCTCTCTCCCCTCTTCCCCTAGCCTTTCCTTTCCCTCCCTCCCTCTTTCTCCTTTCCTCTCTCCCCTCCCCTCTACTCTCTTCCTCTCCTCTCCCGTCCCTCCTGCTCTCTCCCCTCCTGTCCTGACCTGTCCTGTCCTGTCCTGTCCTGTCCTGTCCTGTCCTGTCCTGTCCTCTCCTCTCCTCTCCTCTCCTCTCCTCTCCTCTCCTCTCCTCTCCTCTCCTCTCCTCTCCTCTCCTCTCCTCTCCTCTCTCCTCCTCTCCTCTCCTCTCCTCTCCTCTCCTCTCCTCTCCTCTCCTCTCCTCTCTCCTCCTCTCCTCTCCTCTCCTCTCCTCTCCTCTCCTCTCCTCTCCTCTCCTCTCCTCTCCTCTCCCCTCCTCTCCCCTCCTCTCCCCTCCTCTCCCCTCCTCTCCTCTCCTCTTCTCTCCTCTCCTCTCCTCTCCTCTCCTCTCCTCTCCTCTCCTCTCCTCTCCTCTCCTCTCCTCTCCTCTCCTCTCCTCTCCTCTCCTCTCCTCTCCTCTCCTCTCCTCTCCTCTCCTCTCCTCTCCTCTCCTCTCCTCTTCTCTCCTCTCCTCTCCTCTCCTCTCCTCTCCTCTCCTCTCCTCTCCTCTCTCCTCTCCTCTCTCCCTCTCTCCCCTTTCCCCCATCCTTTCCTTTCCCTCCCTCCCTCTTTCTCTTCCTTCTCTCTCCTTCCCCTTCTCTTAAAACCAAAACTTGGTCCTCTGACCTCTGGGCCTTCTTTCTCTCAGTATTCTTTCTCCCCTTGGTGATCAGTACTGTTCCCTTGGATTCCATCATGATTTCTATGCAAATGGCTCAGATCTATAGTTTGTTGAAGTGTCCCAGTGAAGAAGGGCTGGTTCTGGAGGCAGGGAACTCCCAGCTCTGCTATTTTCTTGAGCCTCTGTCAATTCCTTATTTTGAGTCTTAATCTATTCCTCTCTGAAAGGAGGAGCTTGGCCTGGGGGCTTCTTGGGACTCCCTGGCTCTATAGTGAAGATGCTCTGCAGACCTAGCTGTAATCTTTCCCCTGGGCTCCAGGCCCACATTACCAGTTACTTGCTGAATATCTCCACCCAGATATCCTATTGGCCTATAAAGTTCAACATTCCCAAATCTATATTTAGCAGCTAGATGGTGCAGTAGAGAAAGTATTGGGCCTGGAGATAAGAAGAGCTGAGTTCAAATCTAGCCTCAGACACTTACTAACAGTAAAACCCTAAGAAGTTACTTAGTCTTTGTTTGCCTCAGTTTCCTAAGCTGTAAAATAGGGATAATAATAGCTTCTAGCTTCTAGGATTATTATGAGGATCAAAGGAGATAATATTTGCTTAGCACAGACCTTGGCACTGTAGTATTAAGTAGTAGGTGCTTAATAAATGCTTGTTAACTCACTCCTATTCCAGACTTCCCTATTTTTTGTAGTAGGCACCACAACCTTCCTAGTCACCTAAGATTGTAATCCTAAAAGTCCTCTTTGAATCATCCCTAGCACTCCCCTCTCCCTCCATAACCAATCATTTGCCAGATCTCTTGAATCATCTATCTGTGTAACCCCCCTCCTCTCTTTTCTCACATACGCTCCATTGAACTTTTGTAATCACCTCCTGATTGCCCCCCCCAAACTTCCAGTCTCTCTCCTCTCCAATCCATCTTTCACAGAGTTGTCAAAATAATCTTCTTAAAGCACAGATCTGGACAGCTAGGTGGCCGAGTGGATTCAGAGCCAGGCCCAGAGATGGGAGGTCCTGGATTCAAATCTTGCCTCAGATACTTCCTAGATGTGTGACTGTGGATAAGTCACTTAAACCCCATTGCCAGGGGACAGCTGGGTAGCTCAGTGGATTGAGAACCAGGCCTAGAGAGGGGAGATCCTGGGTTCAAATCTGGCCTCAGACTTCCCAACTGTGTGACCCTGGCCAAGTCACTTGACCCCCATTGCCCAGCCCTTACCACTCTTCTGCCTTGGAGCCAATACACAGTATCAACTCCAATACAGAAGGTAAGGGTTTAAAAAAAAAAAAAGCACAGATCTGACTTTGTCACATCCCCTGCTCAAAACCCTTCAGTGGCTCCCTAGTCCCTCTAGGGGAAAAAAAAAGAAAACATAAATATTCTG
Organism: Monodelphis domestica; assembly: GCF_027887165.1. Lineage (NCBI taxonomy): Eukaryota > Metazoa > Chordata > Mammalia > Didelphimorphia > Didelphidae > Monodelphis > Monodelphis domestica. Next base: position 41,347,136 of record NC_077232.1, on the reverse strand, counting down.
GAATTTACAGCCTTTCCCAATTCGACTTCAACCTTTACTTCACATTCAACCATGCTATTCTCTATTCAGGCCAAATAGTCTGATTAGCAGTTTTCTAAGGATTTATTGGTCAAGAACAATGTATTTTACCAAATCGGTCACACAACTTTGGACCTGGTGAATTTAGTCATAGGATTAGGGCTGAATGAGACCTCTGAGGCCACCTAGTCCAGCATTTTATTTAGCTGTGCCTCAAAGATCAGGGGGCCATACCAGCTGCCATGCAGGAACCCCTTCCACCCATGTCTGTGTTAGAATGGGAGCTCTTTAAGAATAAAGACTGCTTGGCATTTCTATTTGTATTCCCCAGGCTTGGCACATATCAACACGGTGGCACCGTGGACAGTGTTGTAATCAGGATCCAACATCAGGTGCTTACTAGCTATGTGATCCTAGGCAAGTAGTTTAACTGCCATTTGCCTCAGTTTCCTCATCTGTAAAATGGAGATGATAGCTCCCACTGATGGCTGGCACATAGTAGGAACTTAATGCCTGTTCCCTTCTCCTTTTTCATCCAACTATTCCCTGAAGTTTCCCTCCTGAGCATAAGAAGCTCTAGCCCTTCCTCAGATGCTCTTTGTTCAGTTTTCTCTTTATCCTAATCATTCCCCTCCATTTACTTGTACACAAGTTCTGTCATTCATTAGAGTGCAAGTTCTCTAAGAAGAGAAAGATAGTGAGAAAAGAAGCAGAAGGAGAAGGAAGAAGACAATGAGACAGAATGTGAGAGATTGACAGAGAGGGAGACAGAGAGAGACAGAAAGAGACAGACAGACAGAGAGACAGAAAGACAGAGACAGAGAGATAGAGAGAGATGACAGAGAGGAAGAGAAAGAGAGAAACAGAGACAGACAGAGAAAAAGAGAGACAGAGAGAGAGAGAGATGACAAAGAGGGAGAGACAGAAACAGAGAGACAGAGAGAAAGAGATAGAGACAGAGAGACAAACACAGAGAGAGACAGAGAGAAGGGGAAGAGAGAGACAGAGAGAGAGAGAGAGAGAGAGAGAGAGAGAGAGAGAGAGAGAGAGAGAGAGAGAGATACAGAGAGAGAGAGAGAGAGAGAGAGAGAGAGAGAGAGAGAGAGAGAGAGAGATACAGAGAGACTTCCTTAGGAAGCTCCTTGGGGGCAGACTGTCCTGACTTTTTAAAAATTTAGTCTCTACCTTTCTATCAAGCACATGTTAAGGACTTAATTCATTCAGTGTTGATTGATTGACTTGGCCAAGATCACCCAGGGGGGTGAGGGGCAGGGCTGAGATTCAAACCCAGATTTTCTGCCTCCAAATTGAGCACCCTTTCAAATCTGCCTTGCCATCCTGGGCTCAGGAAGGGCTGCAAGGCTGGAGGAGACACCTGGAGAGGATGGCTGGGCAGGGCTGTCCAGCACCTGGCATGGCATCAAACCAACAATTGTGTACTGGCACGATAGACTGTAGGATGGGAATTGCCAGAGGTGGAGAAACAATGCCACCACCAAGGGAGGGTGTGTAGCCAGCCAAGCTTATGGGGCACCGTGGGTTAAACAGATTTCTGTCTCTACCTTCTGATTATTTTAAGTGGGTGATAAAAGTTATGAAATTCTCATGTGGCCTCTGCTTTGGTCACAGCCCTGGGTGTGCTTTAACTGCTACTCTCAGGCCAATAAATAAATAAAATGATATAATAAAATGAAATGATACTTGTAAAGTGCTTTGCAAACCTTAAAGCACTCTATAAATGCTAGCTATTATTATTAAATAATCTTCCTTGACCCTAACTGGCCCAAAGTTCTGAGTTCTGTTGAAGGCTACTTATTTAGACTTAAGTCACACATTTGAGGTTCCCTTGTCTTGAAGATCACCAATTTGGGGGAGGAAAGAATCATTGGGAACATCTGGTCCAGATCTATTCATTTTACAAATGAAGAAACTGAGGCCAAGAGAGGTCAAGGGACATCAGAAGTGAAATTTGAACCCACATCCTTGGACTCCAGATGGAATACTCTCTTTTCACTTTGCCAGTGAATTAAGGTTATGTAGGCAGACCAGAAAACTGATTTCCCTTAGAGATAAAAATGAACAAGGAAGATTCACACAATCCCTTGCAAAGGGGCTGTGCTTCAGCCCTCCAAGTTGTAATTAATAAAGAGAACCAAGCACCAATCTATGCCCTTTTAATTAGCGAAAGCTGCCCAGGTGACTTGCAAGGCTGTCCTTGTTCAGAGACAACTCCTAGCCTGATGTTTAAGTGACTTCTGGTTGAGCTGGTTTCTGAGGATTAAGCTCAGGGTAATTTCATCTTCCCCAGGTGTGAGACACTTGTGTGTGCAGTAATGTGATATGGTTCTGTCGGAGAGAAACAAAATGTGTGTGTCTGTAAGCACTGCCTGAAAGATTGGAAACTCTGAAACTTGACCTCTTCTGGAGAGGTTTCCATTCTGGGAATTGGCCATTCTGGTTCACACAAGGTAGAAGGGTGGATCTGAATCAGAGGACCTGGGCTCTGCTGCTTACTAGCGACATGGCCTTGGGCAAGTCAATTAACCTCAGTTGCCTTAGTTTCTTCCCCATCATCTGTGAATTGAAGGGTTTGGACTAAGTAAGCCTCTAAGGTCCCTGCCAGCCCTAAATCTGTGATCCTATGAAACAATTCTTGTTCTGTTGGGTGATGGATGTACTCTGCCCATCCAACTACAAATATAAAGTTAGTTCCGGTTGGATGGTGGCGGTCAGAAAGTCCAAGAGGCAGAAGCAAGGAAGTATAACTTCGAGTCAGGAAGGACTGGATTTAAAGCCTGATTCCAACAAAGACTGCCTTCCTGCTCCTTGGTAAATCACTTTAACACCTGGAGTCTCAGTCTCCTCATCTATAAAAAGGGCTAATAATGGTATCTACTGAGGATCAAAAGAAACAATGTAATGAAGGGTGCTTTATAAACCTTAAATTAGCACTATGTGAAAATGAACTGATACTATTATAAGGTTGTCTCTTTCTTCTTCAAAATCCTTGAGCATGCTGTGGCCAGAGTCAGAAGGATCATAGATTTAGGGCTGGAAGGACCTGGGAGGTGAGATCAACCTCCAGTCCTTATGCTCATCCCCATCCCCATTTCGCAGACAAGGAAATTGATACCTAGAGACAAAGTGATTTGCCCAAGGTCAGAGAGCTGGATTTCGAGATCCCTTTGCATATGAGTGAATAAGATGAGGAGAGACTTGAGAGGCAGGAAGAACAATCATCAGGCTTCCTAAATGGTCAGGCTTGAGGTGAAGAGATGATGGTGGCTATCTGAGTGGAAAGGAGAGGATGTTGTCCTGAGATCTTGTGAAGAAGGACAAGAGTTGGCAATAGATTGTAGATGAGGGGTGAGTATGGGTGGGGATTTAAAGTTCAGAAGTGGGGAAGGTTTTGGAGAAAAGATTGGGGTGTTAAGCAACACAACAGCATCCAGTTTGAGTTGTCTAATAAAGAGCTGATGTGAGATTGGAGGTCTCCTTTGCCAACTCTTCATCCATGGCATGCCCATTAACTGTGGACCTTCTACCCCCTACCCCAACCCAAGAAATGGTCTTGATCTGGGTCCTTTTCTTGATTTTCTGCTATCTCATTTAGTTATCTTATCAGCTTCCATGGGTTCATCATCATCTTTATGTAGATGACGACTCTTAGATCTAGATATCCAGCTTGAATCTCTCTGCTGACTGGGGAAGACAACACATTAGGGGAAAATGGCGGTAAGGCTGCTGATAAGGACAGACATGTCTTTTAGTAAAGAGTGGATCCAAGAATGAAGTGAGCATGGTCTGAGTGCTCATGAAGCGGAGATTCACCAACGAGAAAGGAGGCAGCATCTTCAGGACAAGAAGGCTGCTGGCAGGGAGGTGAAGAAATCAGGGAGTGAGAAGTGAAGTCTGGATATGGTGAACAAGATGGTTGTGGAACATGAAGGTGGAAGTGTCCAGCAGGGAATTGGATATGTGAGATTTTGGCTCAGGAGAGAGATGAGAGCTGAAGATAAAAATAGGGGTTCTGTCGATCTAGAGATGAGAGTTGAATCCATGGGAGCTGATGAGATCACAAAGAGAGAGGGTGTCGAGTGAACTGGAAAGGACTTGGGACAGAACCCTGGTTACATCCATTCATGATGGTTGAAGATATGGATGATGAATCAAAAAAGGATGAGAAATTTTAGTCTGCTAGGAAGATAACCATGATGATGCAGTGTCACAAAAACACAGGAAGGAGAGAATATCCAGAAATGGGCGATAGTTAATAGCATCAAAAGCTATAGAAGATTCAAGGATGATGAAGCCTGAGGAAAGGTCTTGGGATTTGGGAGGGAATGACTAAAAGGACAAACTCTACTAAAGGACAAGAGTGTCGAGGGTCAAGGGCACAAATACTAGAGATAACATTGGCAAGAAAGGCAACTTCTTCCTCTGAGACTAGACGAATGAGAGTAGGAAGCAGGGTCCTAATGCAAGGAGGCAAATATGATCACTAAGACTTGGGCTGAAACCAATAATAGTGCTATAGATTTGAATGGAGCTGTCTTAATGAAAAGAAACAGGGGATAATATGGGTGGAGTAGATTATATATGGAGATGGTATGTAAGGAAACACAGAAGAAGGGCTTTCATGTAGAGGAGAGGGCAGCTAGGTGGCACTGGAACTGGAATCAGAATGACTCGCCTTTATAAGTTCATATCTGGCCTCAGATACTTACTAGCTATAGGACTCTGAACAAGTGACTTAATCCTATTTTCCTCAGTTTCCTCATCTGTAAAATGAGCTGGAGAAAGAAATGGCAAACAACTCCAGTATTTTTGCCAAGAAAACCCCAAATGAGGTCACAAAGAGTCAGGCATGACTGAAAATGACTGAACAACAATCAACATGTAGAGGAGAGATTAGTTGAGTTCTTTTTCTAAGCTCCTGAACTCTGAACCTGGAATAGGGGGCATAAGGTATGAAGACAAACTTAGGCTTTTCTTAAGAAACAAACTTCCCAATAATTAGAACTTTCCAAAATTGGAATGACCTATTTCAAGGGATGGTGGACCTTCCTTGAAGGTCTTTAAGGAGAGATAATCACCTCTTGGGTATATTATAGTAGGAATGTTGTGGGTCCTCCCCCCCCCTTTTGATAAGGGCTGGTCTAGAGGGCAGCTGAAGTCCCTTCCACTCTCCATTCACAAATTCTGTGACTCAGTAAGAATTGGGGGTGATGCTGAGATGATTTGAGATGAGGAATGGGGGGAGGAAATGAAGGTCATGAGACTTGAAGGCTCAGTTTTTTATAGAAGACAAAGTCCTCTGCCAACAGGGAAGAGGAAGGTGGTGTGGTGTTTTGGATGTGAGAAGAAAAGTGGTCAAGAACAGCTGTTTTGGAAAATGTGATAGAGAGGATCAGGGAGGAAGACAAAAAAAAATAATTGATAGACAACAAGGAGGGCACAGTTGGGACTAGATCAATGATTTCATTATGAGTAAAAAAAATCCAAAATTTCAAAATGGCGGCAATATGCCTGATAGTTAAAATGCCAATAAAAATGGAAAATGCAATAGAGCTCTCCCCAGTCATCATTCCCTTATATGCTGTCTTCCCCCAGAAAAATGTAAGCTTTAGGAGAACAGAGACTACTTTGCTTTTGGCATTTGTGTCTTCAGCACTTAGCACAGTGCCCAGCACTGTGGTAGACCCAATTATAACACAATTATGAAACTTCTTCCAATGAAGAACAGGTACTCCAATATAAGATTTTGCCAACTATGACTTTTTGCCTGATGACTTTTTAAATGGCAAATAATGATTTAAAAATGATCAGCCAGGACTGGTTAGGGCTTGGAGCTTGCCTGCTGAGTCAGAATCAGGCTGAGTTTAATGATGATTCTTGCAAAACTACTCTGGGCAAAAGAAATAACCGTCACAAAACCAACTCACACATATACTGCTAAACCACAAACAGTATCAGACTTGCTTGGGACAGAGGCAAAAATATTATTGCCTTGTCAACATGATATAGGGAAAGATATTTACTTTGTGGAAAAAGAGAAAGCTAAAAAAGAAGAAGGAGAAGAATCTGTGGTGATTACAGAAATCTGGGAAGTTGGAGAGAATAAGTGCTGAATAGTAAAATATTTTAAACAGTGGGTAGAACAGTGATCATGGATACTGCCGCGTGATCAGACCGGTAATTAGTGTCAGAGCTGTCTTATCTGATTTCACTAATTTTGAGTAAAAAACCCCAAATTTCAAAATGGTAGACTTATGCCTGATATTTGTATCTAACTGAAAAATGTAATAAAGAGATATTCAATTGAGCCATTAATTCTTTTCCAGATTATAGGTAAAATGTTAACTCTTATTTAGTTTTCTGATGTTGGAAATAATGGTCTCATCTTTAGATCCCATAAGCATTTATTAGGCATGAGATCGTAAATATTCAAATAGATCTGTGATCTTGCTGATTTGGGCATTCCCTTCAATGTTGCGGATTGCAACCTGCCCACACCTGCTCGTCCCGAGAAACTCTTGTCCATGCCACGGCATATGTTCATTGGAGGGAAACCACTTGACATGAAAGAAACTTTCTTTGCTTTAGCCTGATATCCACAAAGACATTTTGGGAAACATTTTTATGATGATGTCAAGGAATTATAGAATTTTTGAGTTGGAAAGAACCTTAGCGCTCACTTGAGAAGGCTTGGGCAAAGTAATAAGTATTCTAGGAGAAATAAACATGGGAGAAAAATCAGAGGAAGAATGTTCAGAAGACAATGAAGAGGGACAGCTGGATTGAGAACCAGGCCTAGAGAGGGGAGGTCTTGAGTTCAGATTTGATCTCAGACACCTCCTAGCTATGTGACTGTGGGCAAGTCTCTTAACCCCAATTACCCAGCACTTACTGCTCTTCTGCCTTGGAACTAATACTTAGTAATGATTCCAGGACAGAAGGTAATAATAAATAAAAGAAGAGGAAAAATATTCTAAATTAATTAATTAAATAATATTTTTCAATTAAAAATAAAATAAAAATAAAAATGAAGACAATAAAGAAAGGCAGTATTGAGAACAAATTAACTTCTAAAGAAGGGGAATCCATCATCTCTTTTTTTAATTTTTAAATTTTTTATTTTTTCCATTATCCCTCGAAACAGGTCATTCCACTTTTGGATAGCTCTAATCAGTTGGAAGATAGCTAGGTAGCGCAGTGGATAGAACATCTGGTTTGAAGTGAGGAATAATCATCTCCCTGAACTTAAATCTGGCTTCAGACACTTACTAACTGTGTGACCATGGGCAAGTCACTTAACCTTGTTTGCCTCAGTTTCCTCATCTATAAAATGAGCTGGAGAAGGAAATGGCAAACTAGTCTCTTTGCCAAGAAAACCCCCAAATGAGATCATGAAGTGTCAGACACAACTGAACAACAAAAAAATCAGTAGGAAGTTTTTCCTTATGATAAACCTTGGCTTGCTCCTTTGCAACATCCATCCTTTGTCCCTGGTTCAATTTTCTGGGACTGAGAACAAGAAAAGGACTAATAATGTCTCTTCTACATAACAATCTATCAAATACTACAAGACAGTCACCATATTCCCTCTCACTCTTCTCTAAGTTGCACATCTCCAGTTCCTTAAGCCAATCTTCATATGTCATGGTCTCAAGACTCTTCACCATTGTGGTCAACCTGTACCTATATCCTTGTTAGACTACATCTGTAGTATCTAGTGGTATGGTTCACAACCTCACTGTCATTCGTGACTCATTCTTTCTTACCTCAAATATTTTAACTATTGCCAACTCTTGTCATTTTGATTTCGATATTTTTCATACTGATCCTTAACCATCTCAGTTCATTCCTCTACCCCTCAATATATTTTATTTATTATATGAAATAATTCTCAATTACATGTAAATTTTTAACATTATTTTTAAATTTTGAATTCCAAATTCTCTCACTTCCTCCCTCCCTCCCCAATCCTGCTTTGAGAAGGCAAGTCACTTGATATAGATTATACATGTGAAGTCATGCAAAAATATTTCCATTTTTTTCATGTTACAAAAGAAAACATAGACCAGAAAAACTCATCAACCACCCACAAGAAAAATAAAGTAGAAAATAAAGTATGCTTTGATCTGCATTCAAATTCTATCAGCTCTTCTTGGGGAGAATATTTTTCATAATAAGTCATTCAAAATTGTCTTGGATAAATTTAAGACCAAGGAGGAGAAAGAGAACACTACAAAATGAAGAATTTTTATTATATTTAAAAGTTTCTGTACAAACAAAACCAATGCAACCAAAATTAGAAGGGAAGCAACAAACTAGGAGAATATTTTAATAACAAAAACCTCTGACAAAGGTCTCATCTCTCAAATTTATAAGGAGCTGTCAGTTGTACAAAAAACCAAGCCATTCCTCAATTGACAAATGGTCAAGGAATAGGAATAGGCAATTTTCAGATAAAGAAATCAAAACTAGCTATAAGCACATGAAAAAGTGTTCTAAATCTTTCATAATTAGAGAAATGTAAATCAAAACAATGCCAAGGAACCACCTCACACTGAGCAGATTAGCCAATACGACAAAAGAGGAAAATAATAAACATTGGAGGGGTTGTGGCACAATCAGGACACTAATGCATTGCTGGTGGAGTTGTGAACTAATCCAACCATTCTAGAAGGCAATTTGGAATTATGCACAAGGGGCTTTAAAAGACCCTTTTACCCAGCAATATCACTATTAAGTTTGTACACCAACGAGATAATAAGGAAATTACTTGTACAAAAATATTCATAGCTGCACTCTTTGTGGTGGCAAAAAAAATTGGAAAATGAGGGGGTGTCCCTTGATTGGGGAATGGCTGAACAAATTGTGGTATATGATGGTGATTGAATATTATTTTGCTATAAGGATTGATGATCTGGAGTCTTTCTATATGAACTGGGAGAACCTCAATGAATTGACACATAGTGAAATGAACAGAACCAGGAGAACATTGTATACAGAAAGTCAAATATTGTGGAAACATCCAATGTAATGGACTTTGCTACTAGTAGCAATTCAATAAGGCAGGACTTATCTGAAAGAATGCTATCCACATTGAGAGAAAGAACTATGGGAGTAGAAATGCAAAAGCAAAACATATGACATCACATTACATGTATAAATGGGTATGTGATTTGGGATTTAGGCTTTAAAAATTTGCTCTATAGCAAAAATGAATAAAAGGTATCAAATGATAACATTTGTACAATCTAATGGAATTGCTTGTCAGCTCTGGGAGTGGGGAGGGAAGAGGATAGGAAAAGAAAATGAATCATGGAAACATGGAAAAATGTTTAAAAATTAAAAAATTTAAAAATAATTGTCTTGGATAATTGTATTGCTGAGAATAATTGTCATTCACAGTTGATCATCATACGATATTACTGTTATTATGTATAATGATATCTCCTTGTCCTGCTAATTTCACTTTGCATCAATTCATATAAATCTTACCAGGTTTTTCTGAAACTATCCTGCTCATTGGTCCTTCACAATTATTACCACAACTTGTTTGGTCATTTCCCAACTGATAGGCATCCCTTCAATTTTTGCCACCACAAAAAGAGCTACCATGAATATTTTTGTACATATAGGATCTCTTCCTTATTCTTTGGTCTTTTAGTAATACAGACCTAGTAGTGGCATTGCCAGGTCAAATGGTATATACAGCTGTATAGTCCTTTGGGCAAAGTTCCAAATTACTCTTCAGGAAAGTCAGATAAATCCATAACTCCACTAACAATGCATTGGTGTCCCAATTTTCCCTCATCTCTTCTAATATTTGCCTCTTTATTTCTGTCATGTTAGCTAATCTGATAGGTGTTAGGTTTGTTTTAATGTGCATTTAATGTGCCTCAGGATTGTTTTAATGTGCATTTCTCTAATCAATAGTGATTTAGAGCATTTTTTTGTGACTATATTTTTAATTTCTTTATCTGAAAACTACCTTTTTATGTCCTTTGATCATTTATCAATCAAGGAATGATTTGAGTTCTTATAAATTTAACTTATAAGTTACAAATCTTATAAATTTGTTCTCTCTATATGTGAGAAATGAATCTTTTATCAGAGAAATTTGTTGTAATCCCCTCCCACCCCAGGTCCCTACTTTCATTTTAAACTTGGCAGAATTGATTTTGTTTGTGCAAAACCTTTTAAATTTAATGTACCCCAAATTATCTATGTTACATTCCCTAATGCTCTATTTCATGTTGGTCATAAGCTCTTCCCTTATTCATAGATCTAACAAGTAAAACTTTCCATACTTTCCTAATTTGCTTATTACATCACCCTATATGTCTAAATCACGTACCCATTTTGACCTTATCTTGATATATGGTGTGATGTTTGTTTATACCTAGTTTCTGTAAAATTGCTTTCCAGTTTTCCTAGCAATTTTTGTCAGATAGTGAGTTCTTGTCCCAAAAGCTTGGATTGTTGGGTTTATCAAATATTAGATTACTATGGTCATTTATTATTGTATATTGTGCCCCCAATCCATTCCACTTAACCATCATTTTAATTCTTAGCCAACACCAGATTTTTTTTTTGATGATTACTGCTTTGTTATACAGTTTTGCTATCTGATACTACCTGATCACCATCCTTCATGTTTTTCATCGATTCCCTTGATATTCTTGACCTTTTCTTCTTCCAAATGAATGAGTTTTTCAAGCTCTATAAGGTAATTTTTGGTAGTTTGATTGGTAAGATAATAAATTAGTAAATTAATTTAGGAAGAATTCTCATTTTTATTTTCTTGGCCCTGCCTACCCATGAGCAATTAATATTTCTAAAAATTATTAGATCAGATTTTATTTTAATGAAAAGTATTTTGTAATTGTGCTGATAAAGGTTGGCTCCCAAGTATTTTATATTATTTGCAGTTATTTTAAATGGAATTTCTCTTCTTATATCTTCCTACTGGATTTTGTTGGTAATATATGGTTGCTGATGATTTATGTGTGTTCTTTTGTATCTTGCAACTTTGCTGAAGTTGGTATTTCAAATAGTTTTTTAGTTGCTTCTCTAGGATTCTCAAAGTATAATATATTGTTTGAAAAAAGTGATTGTTTTGTTTCTGCATTGCCTATTCTAATTCCTTTAATTTCTTTTTTTTGCCTTATTACTATAACTAGCATTTCTAGTACAATATTGAATAACAGAGGCAATAATAAACATTCTCGCTTTACCGTTGCTATGACTGGGAAGGTTTTCTAGCTCATCCCCAGTTTAGATAATAATTGCTGATTATTTTAGATAGAAACTACTTATCATTTTAAGGAAAACTCTATTTATCCTTATGATCTTTGGTATTTTTAGTAGGAATGATTGTTACATTTTGTCAAAAATTTGTTTCTATTTATTGAGAAAATAATATTTTTTGTCAGTTTTGTTATTGATATAGTCCATTATGCTGATCATTTTCCTTATACTGAACCAACCCTGAATTCCTGGTATAAATCCTATCCGGTCATAGTGTATGATCTTTATGGTATATTGCTCTAGTCTCCTTGTTAGTATTTTATTTAAAAATTTTACATTAATATTAATTAGGGAAATTGGTCTATAGTTGTTTTTTTTTTTTGCTCTTCTGGTTTAGGTATCAGCACCATATTTGTGTTGTAAAAGGAATGTGAAAGGACTCCTTTGCCTAATAGTCTAAATATGATATTGAAATTAATAGGTTTTTAAAAATATTTGATAAATTTGGTTGGGGATTTATTCTTAGGGAATTAATCAATGGCTTATTCAATTGCCTTTTCAATGATAGGGTTATTTAAGTATTCAATGTTTTCTTCAGTTAATTCTGGGAAATTCATATTTTTATAAATATTAATTCATTTCACTTAGATTTTTAGATTTAGGGACACTTAATTGGGCAAAATAATTCTTAATATTTGCTTTAATCTCATCTTCATTGGTGGTGAATTCACATTATTTCTTATTTCATTTGTCATACTGGTAATTTGGTTTTCTTTCTTTTTTCTAATAAAATTAACAAATTATTTATCGATCTTTATTTTTTTCATAAACTAAATCATAGTTTTATTTATTAGTTCAATGGTTTTCTTATTTTTAATTTCATTAATCTCTCCATTGATTTGCATTATTTCTAATTTTGCTTAAATGTGGATTTTTAACTTGTTTTTTTCTAGTTTATTCTTTTAGTTGCATGCCCATTTCATTGATATGTTCTTTCTTTCTTTCTTTTTGATGTAAGCTTTAGAGACAGAAAATTTCCCTTAAGTACTGCTTTGACTGCATACAAAATTTATGTATGTTTTCCCATTGTTGTCATTACTCTTTAATGAAATTATTATTGTTTCTATGATTTGTTCTCTATTGCATTCATTCTTTAGGATTAGATTGTTTAGTTTCCAATTAATTTTATTTTATGTTTCCCACAGCCCTTTATGGAATATAATTTTATATTGTATTGTAGTCTGAAAAGGATGCAGTTACTATTTCTGTTTTTATGACCTTGGTTGTGAGGTTCTTACGTCCTAATACTGGGTCAATTGTTGTGAAGGTGACACATACAGCAGAGGGGGAAAAAAAAAAAACTTGTTTAAATTTGTTTCTATTCCCATTCAATTTTCTCTAAAAGTCCATTATATCTAACTGTAAAATTCCATTCATCTCCTTAACTTCTTTCTTTCTTACTTTATGGTTAAATTTATCTAGTTCTAAGAGAAGAAAATTGAAGTTCTTGAATAATACAATTTTATTGTTTATTTCCTCTTATAACTCATTTAATTTTTCCTTTATGAATCTGGATGCTATGACATTTAGTACACAAATATTTAGTACTCTTACTTCACTATCTACAATACCTTTTTAGCAAACTGTAGTTTCCCTGTGTTTCTCTTTTAACTAGTTCTATTTTTGCTTTTGCTTCATTTGAGACCATGATTGCTATCCCTGCCCTTATTTTTTTGTAAGTGCAGGTGAAACATAATAGTTTCTACTTCATCCACTTATTTTTATTCTGTGTGTCTCTTTGTTTCACATGTATTTCTTATAAACAAGTTATTGTTGAATTCTGTTTTTTAATCCATTCTGCTATCCTCTTCTGTTTGAAGGGTAAATTCATGCCATTCATATTCACAGTTATGATTATTGTGTATTTCCCTCCATCCAATTTTCCCATTTATCCTTCTTTCTCTTTTTTACTCTGTTCTTTACTTAATCCACCCCCTTCTATCAATCTCTACATCTTTTTTCTCTAATCCCTTTCCCTTCCTACTTTCAAGTAGGGTAAGATAGATTTCTGTACCAGAGGGTGTGTTCTTCCCTCTTTGAACCAATTCTAATGAGACTGGTTTAACTGTTACCTTGTTATTTTCCCCTTCACTGTAAAAGTATTTCTTTTATGTGAGATCATTTTCTCTATTCTACTTCTTTCTTTCCCCTTCTCCCAGCACATCCTTCTTTCTTTCTTATACCTTACTTTTATTTTTTTTTTTAATCTCCCCAATGTAGTCAATTCAAACCCAGGCTCTCTATGTATACTCCTTCTAATTGCATTATTAATGATGAGGTTCTTATAAGTTACTAGTATTGTCTTCCAATATTGGAGTGTAAACAGTTTAACCTTATTGAATCTATTATGATTTTTTATGTTTACTTTTTTATGCTTCTCTTAAGTCATCTATCTGAGTCAAATTTCTATTCAGCTCTGGTCTTTTCATTGGGAAGGCTTGAACATCCTCTATTTCATTAAATATCAATTTTTTCCACTTTTAGGATTATACTCAGTTTTGTTGTATTGGTTATTCTTGGTGGTAATCTTAGTTTCTTTGACTTTTGGAATATTATATTCCAAGACCTCTGATCCTTTAATGTGGAAGCTGCTAAATCAAGTCTTATCCTGACTGTGGCTCCATGATATCTGAATCATTTCTTTTTGGCTGTTTGCAATATTTTTTCCATGTCTTGGGAGCTCTGAAATTTGGCTATAATATTTCTGGGAGTTTTCATGTTGGAGTCTCTTTCAAGAGGCAATTGATGGATTTTTCCAATTTCTATTTTACCTTCTAGATCAAGGATATCAGGGCAATTTTCATTGATAATTCTTGAAAAAGATTTCTAGGCTGTTTCTCTCTCTCTCTCTCTCTCTCTCTCTCTCTCTCTCTCTCTCTCTCTCTCTCTCTCTCTCTCTCTCTCTCTCTCTCTCTCTCTCTCTCCTCTCTCTCTCTCTCTCGGCTTTCAGGTAGTCTAATAATTCTTTTTGTTCATTTGTGTTATATAACTTTATTAGAGCTTCCAGACTTCAATACAATACTAAACACTGATGAACTCTCATTTTCCTTGCTAAGTCCCAATTGCTGCAAATTTACAACCTGTACAAATAAGTTTCTGCTATCACTTTAGCTTTTAATAGATTATAGATTAGATATAGATATAGATTATAGATATAGAAATAGATTATATTTTTCAACCTACTTGGTAGGTTTTGTATAATGAAAATAACTAAAAGACAGTGTAATACATGAAGCAGATTGAAGTAAAATGAACTTGATAAAACACACTGTAGTTTGTTATTGACAGGCTGTAGTACTCATGTTATAGACAGTAGTTTCATTTTATTACTGTTTTAGCCATGGAGGGATAATTCATTATTCTCTCCCCTACCCCATCCTGACTATTCCCTGCTTCCAAACTTCTTTATTGCTATTGATGGCACCACAATCCTCCTAGTAGATTTACAACCTATGTATCATCCTCAATTCCTCGTTCTCTCATTTCTTATATCCAATCTTTTGCCAAGACCTATTGATTTTTTCTCTACAACATCCTTTTGTCTATGCCCTCTTCCCTCCTTTGAAACTACAACCACTCTGGTGCAGCTCCTCATCACCTCATGCCTGGTCTACTGCAATACCCTGCTGGTGGATCTCCTTGCCCCAAGAGTCTCCCCACTTCAGTCCGTCCTTATTCAGCTGCCAGAGTAATCTTAAAGTATAGGTGTGACCATGTCAACCCCTTAAACTCTAGTGGTCTGCTCTAGGATTAAATATAAAAAAGGAAAAACTCTAGTGTTCATAGTCCTTCATAATCTTTCCCCCTCTCCAAGTCTTTTTGTACTTCAGACCTCCACATTCATTCTACAATCCAGTGACACAGTCTCCTTGATGTTCCTTGAACAAGACCCTCCATCTCTTTACTTGAGACATTTTCAATGGTTATTCCCTCATAATGGAAGCCTCTCTCTCTTCATCTCTGTCTCTTGACTTCCCTGGCTTCCTTCCAGCCCCAGCTAAATAAAGCCTTCTACAGAAAAGCCTTTCCCAATTCCCCTTAATTCTAGTGCTTCCCTTTATTGGTTACCTCCATTTTCTCTTATATATGGCTCGTTTGTA
The DNA here is from genome assembly GCF_027887165.1 of Monodelphis domestica. NCBI lineage: Eukaryota > Metazoa > Chordata > Mammalia > Didelphimorphia > Didelphidae > Monodelphis > Monodelphis domestica. Next base: position 41,331,696 of record NC_077232.1, on the reverse strand, counting down.
CATAGTTATTTACATGTTGTTTCTCACATTAGACTTGAGGGCAGGGACTCTCTTGTCTTTTTTTGTATCTCTAACACATCTAATAATGCCTGGCATGTAGTTGGTGATTAATGTTTATGGACTGACTACTGAAACCAAAGACTGGAATTGAGGCTCCTGATATCTAGAGTAATGGTCTTTCCATTATACTATACTATACTATGCTATGCTATATTACATTATACTATATTATATCATGCTCTGCTATAACATAGTAATTTACTATGTTATATTATATTATACTACACTATGTCATATTATATTATACAATACTATATTTTACTATACTATATCATACTATGCTATATTGTGCTATACCATACTATATTATAATATGCTATAATATATTATAATATATACTATGCTTTACTATACTACATTATATTATACTGTACTATAGTATAGTATACTATACTATATAACATTATACTATATATGTTATATTATTCTATATTATACTATAGTATATTGTAATATATACTGTGATTTACTATATTATATTATACTATACTATATAACATTATACTATACATGTTATACTATTCTATATTATACTATACTATATTCAATGGCCATTGCTTTAGGAATATGAGTTTCTATGATGATAAAGAATAACATAAAGATGTACTATATTTTTCAAAGGAAAAAAAATGGTCTTTAGGGCTAAGAGACCAATTACTATTTCAATTCAAGTAATCTTTATTAAGCTCCTAAAGTAGGAAAGGTAGTGTTAACAAAGTCAAAAGCAGTCTCTGTTCTCAAGAAGCTTCAGGTCTCCTGCTCTATTTCCAAAAGTAAAAAATAAAAACCGTCCGTCGAGCACCCCAAAATATGAATAAGAAGAAAAGATTCTTCTGGGGTGGGAATTCAAGCTTGTTCCAAGATTAGTGACAGGCAGTTTAAATGAGCATTTTAGAGAAATTCATTTGTGTTGCCTGTGCTCTGGTTTCTACAAGAAGACTAACCCAAGAAACTTGTAAGACTTCAATCCAGGTGTAATAAATTAATGAGACCTATATTCTTTGAGCTCTTTCCTCATAAAAAGGAGTTGGGTAGGGCCCAAAGGCTCTAGAATCAATTGCAGTTGAGAAACAATGCATTATCTCACCAAGAAATTGACACACCCTTCAACTAAAATGTTAATCCCTTATCCAATTTGGGGTGTGAATGGAATGTCAAGGGGAAAAAAAATGACTTCTCTAAGGCTCTTATCTGTTTAATCCTTCATATATAATCAACCCTTTCCCCCCAACAGAAACTAGAGTAGAGAGGGGGAAGGTAGAGGGCCTCCAACACATTATAAGGGGAAGGAAGGGGGCTCTTGGGATCTTTTCGGTGTGTTAACAAGGGAAAAGGAAAGCAGAACCATCTCGACTCATCTTTCCTCCTTCCTTACCTGTCTCCCAATAATGTAGGTATATAAGTCAACAAAGATTCTGCATGATAATAAGCATTTAAGATCAGGGAGTAGAGTAAAGTTGGGGGTGATTTGCTGCTGATTCATCACTACCTTGTTGCTGTGGACTAGACCTGACTCAGGCTGGTCCAGTGATTCAGGCTCTGGATAATAATGAAATGGGACACTCAAACCATTTAACGCTCAATCACAACAACAACATACGTTTATTTAATAACTGGCTGGAAAGGATACCAGGCGAGGATCCCCAAGCACTTCAGGCAGACATTGTACCTTTCTTGGTACGAGAACAATTCTCCCCCTACGTGCCAGCCTCCCAACCCAAGTCTTGGACTTATGAGCCAATCCACTTTGTCATTGTTTATAGATGACATAGATGACACGTTTCACTCTAGTCCCTGAATGGTTGCACTCATCATTCCAGTAGCTTTCTGAAAATATCCCTCTCAGGCTGCCATTCAATAATATTTGTAAAGCTTTAGCACAGTTCCTGGCACATAGTATGCACTTAATGAATGTCCATTCCTTTCCCTTTAGAATCTCAGCTTCTTGGGAGCAAAGAATTGGGGATTGCTGTCGTTTCAGTCATGGCTGACTCTTCATGACCCCATTTAGGGTTCTCTTGGCAAAGATAATAGAGTAGTTGGACATTTCCTTTTCTGGCTCATTTTATGGATGAGGGAACTGAGGAAAAGAGGGTTAAGTATTTATTAAATTTATAGTATATGGAAGGCAAATATGGTAAAGGTTGTAACTCTAAGGGAAAAAGTAAAATCAGGTCTCTTTTCCAGGAACTAGTAGAGCAGGGGCAAAGGAAGGACAGAATTATCAGCTGAGGGACCTGGGAAAGATGAGCCAGATATATTTTGAAAGAAATCTAGGCTCCTCAGAGCACCAAGAGGAAGAGAGGTGGGAGCATATTCCTGGGGTGGGGGAGACAGCCTGAAACCTGGTATATGGCTGGCAAAGACCATGAATGTGGCCAGTTTCCCTAGACTCTAGAGTTTGTGGAAGGAAATGATGGTTAATTAAAAGGTAGTTATGGGGAGGTTGTCTAGAAGGGTCGGTATTTATAAAGTCTATTAATTTCCATTCCACAGAAACCAAGGGGAGCTATATAACTCTATAACAAAGTGATGATGATAAAAACAGCACCATCATTTTACATGAAAAAAAATCCTTCCATAATTAAATGGAAGTTAGGATTACTGGTAAAAATAAGAAAAATGTGCAAACAAAAAAGTGACTAGCTTCTATTAATATTTACATGAGAAAGAAATATCTGACAATACATTTGAAGACCACATGCAGCTCTAGTCACTGAGTGAGTGATTGAAGGATGTGAGATGGAAGAAGAGGTAAACAAAGGGAACCAAAACCTTGTTTGATTACGTTTTTATTTCCATTTTGCTAGTAAGACATGATATAGTAAAACATATATAAAGAAATAATCATCATTTACTGAATGAAACAGAGAAAAAAATATTGTACTCTGTAAGTAGCATTTGGCAATATATTAATAACAAAACATATCCAATAAAAATGTGTAATAAATTTACAAAAATAGTCCAGAAGGCCTTCTCATCCTCTTTCTGAATTCCTGATTTAATGCTTTAGCTCAGTCCCTAGATAACATTAAACCCTGGGTTAGCAAATTCCATTTTCTCCGATTGGATGTTGTGTTGGGTCCAGCCCTACCTTCTTCATTGATACAGCAATATCAAACAAGTAGTCATAGCATTCACACCTGTAAAAGAAAAAGATGAAAAGAGGGAGCTTGAGGGATCTGGAGAAACTGAGTGCTACAGAACTATGGATCTCCTCTTGGCCCCTAGAATTTGTCAGGGTTTGCCTAGACTTGTTTCCTTCCTTCCTTCCTTCCTTCCTTCCTTCCTTCCTTCCTTCCTTCCTTCCTTCCTTCCTTCCTTCCTTCCTTCCTTCCTTCCTTCCTTCTTCTTCTTTCTTCCTTCCTTTCTTTCTTTCTTTCTTTCTTTCTTTCTTTCTTTCTTTCTTTCTTTCTTTCTTTCTTTCTTTCTTTCTTTCTTTCTTTCTTTCTTTCTTTCTTTCTTTCTTTCTTTCTTCCTTCCTTTCTTTCTTTCTTTCTTTCTTTCTTTCTTTCTTTCTTTCTTTCTTTCTTTCTTTCTTTCTTTCTTTCTTTCTTTCTTTCTTTCTTTCTTTCTTTCTTTCTTTCTTTCTTTCTTTCTTTCTTTCTTTCTTTCTTTCTTATACATTGTTTTCTTATGATAGTTGGGCAGTACTTGGTCCCTACATGTGAAACAGAAACAAATACTATTATGGGACCAGTCTGTGTATCACTGGTCACTGTGGCCATCATGCCCTACTGGCCCCCCTTCTGGTGATCACTTGTCCACAGTTTCTGGGCAAGGTGTTAAACTCAAATGAAAGCAGATCTCCATGGGCAGTATAATGTCGAATACCATAAATTAACATTATGTTGAATTAACTTTTTTGTTAAACATTTCCAAATTACATTTTAATCTGATTTGGACTGTCCTTGGGAGTTTTGCAGCAGTCAGAAGACTTTGAGTTCGATTCCTTTGTTCAAGCTGTTGCTGAAGTCATACCTGAAGCTTTGTGAGCTTGGTAGGACTTGTCGGGGCTTGCATATTTCTGGCAGAGCCCCCAAACCCAAGGTTTCTGCCATGCTATTTCAATGGGGACACTTGAGCAGGGCAGACACAGATGAGGAAAGGGGTGGCCAGAGAAAGGCCTCCATCACTCTACATGGATCCTCAATAGACTGGCATGGAAAGGCATAGATAAAAAAGGCACCTGATTGAAGGAGGCATGAAGGGTTTACGATCATGAAGGATAGGGATTGTACAGGCAATGGGTGCTTCAAAAGACCAGCAAATACCTACTTGTATGATGCCTATCTGGACCAGAAATATGGCAAAGGGAATGCAGATTTAAACAAGTTCAGATAGGAATTCTCCATTCTTTTTTTTTTTTAATGTCTCTCTGATCCATTCCCACTCTGCCTCTCCACCTTCCAATTCCTTTCAGCAGTGAGGACAAATCAGGGATCAGAGATGAGGGGAAGGATGTTTGAAATTTGGTTTGTTTCCATTTCTCCCAACAAGGTATAGTTAAATGTCTTTGAGCTTTAAAATTCCCTCCCCACAACAACAAAAACCAAAAGACCCCAAAGGCTCCTAAGATAATTTAAAATAGATTGCAAATTTTTCAGAATCACTTTGTTTTTTTTAAATCCTTACCTTCTGTCTTAGAATAAGTACTGTGTGCTGGTTCCAAGGCAGAAGAGTGGGAAGGGCTAGGAAATGGGGTGAAGTGACTTGTCCAGGGTTGCACAGTGAGGAAGTGTCTCTAGGCCTGACTCTCAATCCACTGAGCCACCCATCTGCCCCCAAGAATCACTTGGTATTTTTTTTGAGGGAGGTGTTTGCTTTTTTTATGATGCCTCCTTATAAAAAGGAAGTGAGAAACACAAGTCTTGGTAAGTCTTACTAAGATCAAAAGAGATTTTAGGAAAAAGTTCCAAAGAAGCAATGATGATCTCACCATCATAATCATTGTATCATCTGAATATCGGGCTTTATTTTGAGAAGATCATCATCATGAGGTTGGTCATGGTCCTATGCAGATTTGGGACTACTGCAACTTACAAAGTTTATCTATTAAACAATGATCCAAAACAATCCCAAAGGACTCATGACAAAAAATGCCATCTGCTTCCACAGAAATTTGAGGGAGTCTGAATCCAGACCAAAGAATATTTTTTCACTCTTTCCTAATTTTTTTTGCTCAAGTTGCCTTCCACAAATGGATTCATATGGAAAATTTTTTTTACATAATTGGGCATGTAAAATCTATGCAAATTGCTTACCATCTCAACAGGGAGGGGGTGAAGGAGGGAAAGAGAGAATTCAAGACTCAATACTCTGAAAAATGTTGCAAACTTTTTACATATAATTGGGGAAAGAATTTTTAATAACTAAAAAAAGTTATCCTCTATCAAGATGAAAAGGGATCATGATCAAGCAATGAAAGGAGGACCTAATTGCACACCAATAGAATTAGAGATCTTTGGAAGTATTAAGTAAAAGATATTGTTTTGGGAAAATGTGCATAAACCCATACAAGTGTTACCTTCCAAATATTTTGTAATTTTTGCTACAGTCTTCAGAATAAATGTGGCAAATCTGATAAATTTTAATTAATAAAAGGCAACCGTCTAAGACTAATGAACTATTTAAAATAGTGAACATGAAATTCATCACCCACATGTGCTGTAATACAGAACTACTATTTTCATGTAAGGTCCCATTAATCTTTTCTTGAAGCCTTTTAGGTTATTACTAAGGCTGAGTGTTCATATTAAGGCTAAAATCTGGAACTGGTTAAAGACATCACATAGATAAAATAGCTGATAAAAACCTAAACCCTGGGCAAATGACCAGAATACAAGAAAAAGTTCTGTGTGATGGCAGGAGCAATATGGAAATATGTACTGCATGACTGCATTGGTATAACCTATATCAGACTATTTATCGCCTCAGGAGGGGGGGGGAAGGGAAGAGAGGGAGGGAAGAGAATCTGAACTGTAAAATGTTAGAAAACAATTGTCAAAAATTATTTCTATATGTAATTAAAAAAGAAAAAAAGCCAAGAGAAAAGATTTATGTCAGAAAAGGATAGCTAAGCATAGAAGAAAGGGTATGTATATATATTTATTTAAACTTGATGAGTTCCCCAAATTGTTTTATATTTGTACTCACATGGTTTTAGCTTTTTCCCATGTTTCTCCCCAGACGTATACCCCATGGCGCCTGACTAACACAGCACAGGAATCGGGGTACTCATTCATTGCTCGAGCCATTCGTTCTTTGAGGTCTTTTTCCTCTGGTGTATTCTCGATAATGGGGACAACTAACATATCATCATATCTACAAGAAGAAATAGGCAATTTTTTTCTCATTTGAAACAAATCATATTTACTAAGAAAAATTCCAATAGTATTTCCCAAGTTGTTTTAGTCAGAAAGATATTGAATTTTTGTCCTCAGAAAGTTTCTGCCAAACTCTCACTAAGCAAGATGTTGCATGTTATTCTGTATATTTTGCACAAACATCTGTACCAAAATGGGCTTCAGATTTTGGCACTGGTCTAATTTTAAGTGTCAGAAACTTGTAGAGTAAGTATATATACTGCAACCCAACAAAGAAATCATCAAGATTATGCAAGTATTTTCCTTGAAGCACAGACAAGTACAGTATTTTAAAATGAAGACAGGAAATAATAAATCTGAGGATCAGAAGTATAAAAAAGGATTAGTGATGGAACTACTTATTAAATAGAAATTTTGAAACAATACAAATTTTTTCCCCAACTTGAATGTTTGCTTAGAAAGATGAAAAAAAAAATTTCTAAAATCAAGTTTGAATATAGCAGATACTTTCGTTCAATGAAATAAGGAGGGGGAAAAACCATCTTCTGGAGACAACCACAATATAGCAGCTTTCCTCCACCCTTTTACTACAGCCTCAATAACATTTTTTTAAAACCCTTACCTTCTGCTTTAGAATCAATGTGTATTATAAGGCAGAATAGTGGAAAGGGCTAGGAAATGGGGGTCAAATGACTTGGCCAGGGTCACACAGCTAGGAAGTATCTGAGGAGGCTTTAAACCCAGGATCTCCTGTCTCTGGGCCTGGCTCTAAATCCACTGAGCCACCTAGCTGCCCCCTCAAAAACATTCTTTAATTACTAAATAACTGTAGAATTTCTTTTTATTTTCATTTTATTTAAGATGTGTAAAAAATATAAAAAATATTTTTTTCCAATGAAAAACCCATCCCAAAGATCTCTGTTAATGAAAACATATTTGAATTTCATAGAGCAAGAAATGGACCCCAGAGGTCACCAAATCCAATCTACATAAAGCAGAAATCTCTTCATCCAACTTGAAGACCTAGAGTGACAGGACGCTCACTACTTTATAACACAACTATTCCAATTCTAGACAGTTCTGACTGTTGGTAACTTTTATATAATATTGAGTAAAAATCTCCTTTCCTATAACTTCCACTTGCTGCTCCAAATTCTGGAGTGCCTCAAACTGCCCTAAAAACTTTTAGAAATCACTGTATAACCCCATATTAAAATTATTCCTCCCCTCCCCTCTATTTTCAGTGGGTTTTACTTCCTCTTGCAGATAGTCAATTCTTCCCAACCCAGAATCCTACTCTTTAAACATTCTCCTCTATCTGAGAACCAGGAGTGCTAGTGGCTTGGTCATAAGGGCTATTACGTGGCTGAGAATGAAACCAGCTTTCTAACTTCAAATCTGGCTCCCTTGGCAATCTCTGACCACAATATACACCTTCTGACTAAAGCATGAGTTTAGACTGAGTGGCTTTCCAAAGACCAAACACAATGTGGGCAGCCTCGCTTCTGAAGTTGGGGCTGCCCTTCACTTGACTTGAAGGATCACCATTAATGAGCAGCTGGAAATGTGAAAGGAAGACATGCCTGTCCCCAAAACTCTGCTAATTTTGGTCCAAGTGACCCATGAGCTTACTTTGAAGAATATGTTGAACAATATCTGAATAACTTCATACTGTTCTTCATGCAGAATTAAATCCCTGAAGGGCACTGCACTGTGACCTAGTCACCAGCCTAGGTACTTCCAAAGAAACTGGGTAGTAGACAAAACTTAAAGAAAACCAAAGTAATCCACCGAAGTTTCCCTTCCCTCACCTATGCTGCTCCTTTTCTTCCATGGATTATTTTCAGATTCTCTTGATCTGAACTTTGACAAAAAGTTATAGCATATATTAAACTATGTCTTGCTTGTTTCTATTTGTCAGTTCTTTCTCTGGAGGTGGCCCTACACAAGTCATTCTCTTCATATATTTCTGTTATAATGTTTTCTTGGTTTTGCATGTTTCATAATACATAGGGATCCCTTCCACATCGCAGGGGTGAGGGGCATGGCACCCCCATCATTTGGAAAATCCATGTAAAATTGTTTGGCCCTGTATACTTCATACTAAAGGAGTCCAATTTTCTTTTCTTTTCCTTTTATGGGATGTTTACAATGCCTTATTGTAAAATTTAGATGAAGTATTTGGTCATTGACTCTTTATAGGTCAATGTTAAAAATATCTCTAATTTCTAGTTTTCATGTGTCATCTGTTGGCTTTCATGTTCTTTTAGTAAACTTTAATTTTTTATTTATTTTGACATTAAAAAAGAAATTGTGGATATTTATGATATTAAAAGATAAAATATGTTGATATTATATAATACTATACAGATATCTTATACATTTCTGAGTTTCTAAATTTATTCTGTGTCATCTGCTGGCCTTTGCATGTCTTCTGCAGCTTCCACGAACTCCCCCAAATTCCCATTTAATTTCTTGTGTTGACCCACGATATAGTGAAACTGTGATGGGGAAAGCTGAGATGTACAAGGGTTACCTGTATTAAGAACATGTGGAAGAATGACTCACTTTGTCCAGTAGTTTGTCTCTGCCACTCATGGGAAGGAACACCTGCTAGTGGCCTATCCTAGGGCCCTGGTTCTGGCTTGATGTCTCTAAGGAAGGAGCTGGGAACCCCCAACAGATCGATCTTCTCATGCTGAGCTCAGGCAACTTTTGCTTCAGCTTATGCCACTCAACTGCAAATGGTATTGGGTATGAAAAGGATGGACACAGAGGGCTTAGTGTCGATAATTTGCTGTGTGAATCTAGAAACCCCTTAGGCCAACAGGAATAAAGAAATTAAGTCTGAAAAGGCTTTAGTAGTAACAAATGTAATCAGTTGTCACTCAGTGACCGGTTTGCATTGTGTATGTGTCCTGTTGTGGCTGATATTCAATGCCATTAGATGCACTGACACTCTGTGCCTTGGTAGTTTGTTTTTGTGTATTTTGGGGCGGGGAGGGGGTTGTCAGTGGGAGAAGAAGGGCAAGGCAAACTTAAGTATAAGATCAACTTAATATGTCTTTCATCTAGACGGGCCATGCTGTTGGCAAAGGGCAGCATACAAGGATCTGGGCACAGCAGTCATAACAAATAAACCTTTCTGCTATGGGCCAGGGGAAGAGGCCGTGTGTCCTAGATTCAGAAAGATAATTAGTTACAAGAAGGCTGGGCATTGGGCAAAGAACTTTTTGTTCACAGAAACTTATGCTATCTATTCAAGCATGGGGACCTGTTCTCGGTGTTCAGAGAAGGCATTCCTGTGAAGTCACAGATCCTTCAAAGCACTGCAGTACTGGAAAGATGACTGGTTTTGGAGTAGGAAGATCTAAGTTTGAGTCCTGGTCCTGCTATTTACCATTCCCTTTGTGATTTCTGACAAATCTCTTAGCCTCAGTTTCCTCATTTATAAAATGAGAGAGGTGGATTTGATCGATGATCTCTAAATTTCTTCAAACTTAAAAATCCATGATCTTATGAATGATTTCATAAATATGAGAATGTTATTGAAATGTTAACTTACTGTATGGAAAGAAATCCCCAATAGACTTAGTTACACTGAGAATGTATTTTCAGGCATTTGATAAATGCATGTTTTAACCTACACAATAAAATGTTTTATCAAATGAAATAGTGATAATCTAATTTTAAAATATACTACATTGGATAATGGGAGATAGGGGTCTGAGTACCAGCTAACCTACAATTCACTGAGTGACCAGAAGCAAGATACTTCTTTTAAGTTTTCTTAATTTGTACAATGAGGGGATTAGACTGGTTTGGAGGTTTATAACTGAGATTTGTGGTCTTGACCTCTTGGGGGTGGTTCTGTGGATAGATTCCAGAGGGGTCTGTGAATTTGGATGGGAAAAAAATTAAACAATTTTATATCATATTTATTTATAAAATAAACTTACTTACAGTATATCTTTAACTTTTTGCATTTCTTCAGTGATAAAGGTAAGTAACAAACTTTCTGAGAACTGGTACTTAGGTTTCCTTAGCCTGTGAAAATGGTCTTTTGACATAAAAAAAGGTAAACAACCCCTGATCTAGAAAAGGATTAAATCTTCTCTGAGCTCAATGATTCTATGTAAAACTTACAAATGACAAGTATTCTGCTTATCAAAGTGAAGAAGTACTTAATCTCCTACACTGGAAGAGGTAATACCTGTAATACCCTCCAGAGATACATTTCTTGATTCCTTTTATCATCTCTTGATGTGTAATTTTAAATTCCCGTCCTGGAAAGAGAAGGGTGGCCATCACAGCAGCCTTAGAATGAGTATGGATCACTGCTCCTGCTCCTAAAAGCAAAATAAAAGATTTTTGGTGAAAAATAATTTTTGAAAAGTTATATTCTAAAACAATTATCAGTTTTTATATACATATATAGTTTTCCTACCACCCTTAGCATAGTGTACTTTAATGTTGAAGGAAAAGATTTTTACAAATCAAATTTTATCACCCTGAATGAAGAATTGCACCAATAAAGCCTTTTGCTTGAGGTGCCACTATATTGAAGCAGAGAAGGGTAAGCTAACATTTCCTGAAGACCTACTGTGTGTAGACCATAAATGGGAGTGGGAAAGGAGGTAAAACGTGTGCAAGATTTAACAAAAACAATTCACTTCCTTTAATACAATCGTTGTTAGTTCATCAGCTGATGATTGCATCTAGTCCTATACCTGATGCTGTTCTAATTCTTATTCCTAAGCATAAAAATAGAAAATAGGCAAGAATGCTATCCAAAAACATTCAAAAGAAACGTCCTTTCTATCCCATGATGATTGTACATCATGAATGACTATCATTAGGGATGGAAAAGTGCTCTAATTATTTACCTGCATTTTAAAATTATCCTCCAGGCTGAGCCTTCTCAGGTCTGTTGTCCTCAGAAATCCATAATAACCAAAATCTGATAGTCAATTTTAATTCACAAGCTTACAACCCATAAAATGTTATTATTTCCTAAGTGTTGAAGCCACCACTATGCTTAGAGCCCAACTCTTTTGGATGAAGGCTTCTGGGCAGAGCTGGCTAAATGACCGTCCCAAAGGAGGAGCGAGGCCTCTATTCTATTTCCAGATGAAGTCACTGCTCTCTAGAACAGCCAGCTCAGAGGATCATTTGGGTCTAAGCTTTTGCACATAAAAGGTAAGGAGATTACATTTGAAAAACATCTTTTGAAAATGTATACCTTCATACCTGAAGCCCAAATTACAGATCAATTAATCTTTGAGTCAAAGCATTTCCTGCATACCTCTCATAGTATAAGCATTCATAAACAGAGGTGTACACTGGCTTTTCCTTAAATTCTTATATGGTGGAGGTCCACTTATGTCCTGTTCATTTATGTCACAAACAAACATGTCTTCAGGCTGTTGAAGAGGAAAAAAAGACTCAAATTTTGTTGTTGTTGTTTTGGGGGAGTATTTTTATAGGATGTGGAAGTAGTGACCATAGAGAATGAAAATAATCATGCTTCTGGTTTTTTTTCGAACTTAATTTCTGAATTTAGCCCACCAACCTCCTAGCCATAATCTATAAATTTAACTTGAAACTTACTCTTCCTTACCTATGAATCTCTCAACTATGATGAACAAAAAATCGGCATTAAGAAATATTTACTAAAAATGAGGCAAAGCTGATATTTCAAAATTTCAATCTACTCTCCATCTTTGAAGTCCTGCTGATTGTGAAGATAGAAGCAAAGAGAAATGACAAATATCTGAAAGCTGGCTTGAGTTCTATGATCCTAAATATTCAGAGAATATACAAGGGGAGTCAGTAATCTCAGGTGTGATGAATTCCTATTTTATAAATCCAAAAGAAAACAAGGAAACATTTTATTTTATTTTATTTTATTAAATTCCCTCACTAAAGGAGCTAGAAGAACTAGAGTCAAAGACTGGCCATCTCACAGTGAGCCTTAGTAATGCATATTTTACATTGAGAAACTATTCTTGATGCTTTGAGCTATTAGTACCATGGAATAAGCTGATTTTTTTTTGTTTTAATCTTCCTTTTAGTTGGGACTTATCAGGACAACTACAGGTATCCCCTTGATTAAAGTTTATTTTCTCATCTTTGCTTTGGCACAGACAAAAACTGATCCTAGATTGGATTGTCCTGTGTTATTGCATTGCTGCTAGTAGAAAAGTCTTTTACATTTGATCGTGCCATAATGTATCAGTCTCTGTGTACAATGTTCTCCTGGTTGTGCTCCTTTTGCTCTGCATCAATTCCTGGAGGTCTTTTATTTTATTATTTTTAGTTTCTGCCCTAAGGTAATATTTCTCCCCAATTCCCTTTCCCCTAATCAAAGTTTTTTTAACTATATTTCATTATTTTGTAAAATAGATAATATTGACTTGCTATTCACATGCAATTAATGAAATTTACTACATATTTAATAAATTCATCATAGCCTCTCTCTGTTGTTGATCTCCCTTCCCCAATTATTAAGGTGATTCCTGATCTGTTGTATGCACATTCAATTTTATTTTTATTGGTAACTTTTAAAAATATCATCATTTCCAAATATATCCTTTTCTTCCCCTATTATAAAGCAAGTCATTCCTAATGACAAAGATTAAAAAGAGGGGAAAATGTTGTTCATCCTGTCTCCTCCTTGCAAAGAATATATGTCTACGTTCTTCATTCTTCCCCAGGACCAAGCTTGGTCATTATAATTACACAACATTTAGTTTTGGCTTTTTTGGGTTATTCTTATTTCTCCAGTTGTATTCACTGTGTATGTTTGTTTTCCTGGTTCTGCCCACTGTTTTCTGCATCAGTCATATAGATCTTCCCATGCTTTTTGGATTTCTTAATATTTGGCACTTTTCATGGCACAGAAGTCTACTCTCTTATATACCACACACATTTGTTACCATACTATACCATAATTTCTTTAGCTCTTCAAGAGCTAACCTACTTTGCTTCTAGTTGTTTTTTTTTTTTTCTAATGCAAAAAAGGGCTGCCAGGAATACTTTGGCATATAAATCTTTCATTTTTCAGATGAATAGATGGAAGTCTAGAGGCAAGACCAGGACTTCAAGAAGGGAACTCTGGGAGGTTATATCAGTAGAACACAAGATGTGGTAGACTGCCAAACTAGAATAAGCCTTTGTTCTGCCATATTGGTCTGGCAACAGAAAGCTAAAGACAGCTAAATTTAGAGAGGCTCATCACCAAACTGGCCACAAGGATAAATTTTTTTTGACTGCAACAACTCTCAAAGATCATTTGCTAAATCGTACAGGGGTTATTACCTATGTAGGCTAAAGTGAGTACTTCAACTGAGAAATCCATAGATTTTTAAAATTTTAAGGTAATTGCTTTGTCTTAAAGTGATAACTCTATTGATTATTTCAGAAAACTAATTCTTTAGCAAAAAGTGGAGAGATCTGCAGTAAGAAGTATCCCTTTCTCTTACCTGAATTCGTTCTTTTTGCACTCCTGATGGAGCAATGTAGATTTCATTGCTGTAATATGAATTAGAAATTTACATGTAACTTCAACTTTTCCTTTTGTGTAAAGAACATTTAGCTTTTCATAATCTTGACCTTTAATGTTCTTTATAAGTTGAAACTCCCTACTTTGTTTGCATTGAAAAATAAGAAATAAACCATTCTTTAGAAAAAATAACGTTAATTCATTTCACACTCTCAATCTTGTAGTCAAGGCAATATTGCATATTTGTTTTGACGCATAAACAAATTTAACTTTCAAAGGTTAAATAAATATGTTCTTATTTTACATATATGCATGCATGCTTTTGCTTAGTTTTTTTAAAAGATAGTCTAAATCTCGCATTTTAGAAATTCAGTAAGCAGTCATAAATGTGCTCAATAAAACATTTGAACATTTGGCAATAAATAGATTTCACACACTCTATTATGTTTCCTTTAATGTTAGTATCTAGAAAGTCTTAAGGGTAAAAACATGAAGTACAGAGACCTCTAGTGAAAGGTCTGCCAAATTACAGCGCTATTTCCTGCTTCCTGGAGAAGACAGGACATTTTCCAGGAAAAACATGTTAATGCTTTGAATATAGAAGAACACTTGTTCTCTGTGTTAAGAATACCTGGAAAAAGCTCTGGGGCTAGCTGGGAGAGCCACCTTATCAATGAAGTTATATTTAAGAGCTCCTATGGGGAGTACGGTGGTTGTTCCAGATACGTTTCAAATCCTACCTGGAAGAGGCCTCTCACAATCCCTCTTGTGTTTAGCGTCTTCCCTCTGGGATGACCTGCAGCTGACATTTCGTTTATCTTTTATGAATGAAAGATATGGGCTTCTTGAGGCTGGTGCCTTTTTGCCCCTTTTTTTATATCCTCTGCCCTGACACATAGTAGGTACTTAATAAATGTTTGTGGACTAGCTGGCTAAGGGACAAGGAAAACAGTTTTCCCTCCAAGAAGAATGAAAATTCAAAAGCAAACAAGCACAGACTCTATAGACAATATTTCGCACGTATATAGTTTTTAATGCAGATGTTATTAAAAACAAAAAGTACAAATTTGTTTAAAATATCTAATACTAGGGGGCAGCTGGCTCAGTGGATTGAGAGTTAGGCTTAGAGACAGGAGGTCCTAGGTTCAAATCTGGCCTCAGACACTTCCCAGCTGTGTGACCCTGGGCAAGTCACTTGCCCCCATTGCCTAGCCCTTACCACTCTTCTGCCTTGGAGCCAAAGATGGAAAGTAAGGGTTTTTTTTTTTTAATCTAATACTATAATTGCTCGTATGTATGTATGTTTGTGTGTATGTGGTATTTTAATTTTTTAAAGTTCATATATTGGGGGCATCTAAGTGGCTCAGTGGATTGAGATGGGAGGTTCTGATTTCAAATTTGGCCTCAGACACTTCTGAGTTGTATGATCCTGGGCAACTCACTTAATTCCCGTTGCTTAGCCCTTACCATTTTTACCACTCTTAGAATCAAACAGTTCTGATTCTAAGGCAGAAGGTAAAAGTTTTTAAAAGATTTTTTTTTAAAATCTGGAAACCACTGTTGTAGAAAGATCAATCAATTTGGCATCAGAGGGATTGGAAGCCAATACTGGCTCTGCTATTTAGCAGCTGTTTGACTTTGGGAAAATAACTTCCCCTCGCTGGGCCTCTTTCTCTGTAAAAAGAGAAAGAGGGATCTCTACCTATGGTGCTGATTGCATTCTCTGATACAAGGAGGGGGCTCTTTTTTTTCTTTTCTTCTGATGTCACTATTGCTAGCTCCTTTATTCTCCTTTAATCCAAACCCCAAACTGAATTTTTTAAATAAGAAAAAATCCCTTGTAACAAATTAGTAAAATTAAGCAAAAAGAATTCACATAGTGGTTACATGCAAAATCCTATCTTTTTATAGACCATGAAGTTGTCATTCCTATGAGGAAGGAGGGAGCCCAGATCACCCCTGGGGATCTGCAGGTGTGGTTGGCCACTGTTTTCTTTAGACTTCTTAACTTTTTCTACCTTTATTCTCTACAATATTGTGGTTTCTGTATAAATTATTCTCTTGGTTCTTCTTCACTCTGTATCAGTTCATACAAATCATCCCTGGATTCTCTAAGATCATTGTCAACTCTTAAATATTTCATTTATACATCACAATTTATTCAGCCATTCCATAACTGGTAGATACATCCCCTTGATTTCGTATTTTTATACATGTGGATACTTTTCCTTTGATCTCTTTGGGGTATAAGCCTAGCAATGGTTTTTCTGTACCATGTCAGAAGGCATGACTGACTGGTTGTTGACTTTTTGGGGATATTTCCAAACTGTCCACCAGAAAGGCTTGCCCATTCCATAGCTCTATTAATGGTGCATCAGTGTGTCTGCCCTTCCACAATCTTTTAAAAATGGTCATTGTCCTTCCTGGTCATCTTTGCCAATCTGAAGGGTATGTATGAGGCCCAGATGTACTGAAGTCAGTTCATAGAAGCTTAGGAGAAGTGATTGTTAAATGGTCATGATGAGTATTTACATCTTGAAATCATTAAATGCTATGAGTCAGGTTTTTATCTATTTTTTTTTGGTTAATAATTCTTAAGAAAATGATGGAGAAAATATTAATGATGCAGATTAAAGTTAAAAGTGCATTGTGGGTACCTTTTTCCCCCTGGTTGGTCAGTCGTTAGTACTTACCAGCACATCCCTGATGTGAGGTGAACCTGAGTTGCTGGTTTTTTATTTTTCTTGTAATCTTTGATTTGGAGGACTTTTACATATGGCTACTGATAGCCTAGATTTCATCCTTCAAAAGTGAATTTTTCATTCATAATTCCATCAGTTTAGTTTACATCTCAGAAATCTGACTTTTCTGAGAAATGTTAAATATTATGGGACTTTAACTGATATTTGCATCTGATTTCAGAAGGAGGGACTGCTAATGAGCTACTGATCTGTGCAAAGGAGCACAAGATCAAGAATCAATGCCAAGATAGAGGACCTGTCTCAGGGGAAGTGGCTATTCAGCAAGTCCTAAGCTTAGACTTGCCTGTTTTTTGCTTTTAAGATATAAGACTGGACTTCCGGTTAAGATGGCGGCTTAGAGAAAGCTGAAGTTCAGATCTCCGGAAAACCCTTCCCGACCGATCTCAAACTAGAAGCTCCTAAGGCGCCGAAATTCAAAACGATCAACAGCACAGACCCTGGGAACCCTCCTCCTGGACCTGGACCCGGTTCAAAAGGTACGGCTCCCCTTAAAAGCCAGAACCCGAGATCCCTCGGACCTCAGGGGTAGGAGCGCAGAGTCCAAGGCTCCCGGAAGCGGCAGCCGCGCCGGGCTCAGAGAGCAGGGTCTGAGGAACAACAACCCTCAGGGTCTTCTACCCAAGTCCCAGTCCGGGTGAAAGTTACTGCCTGGGGCTTCCGCTGCAGAGAGCTGGTAGGTCCGGGTGAAAGTTACTGCCTGGGGCCTCCGCTGCAAAGAGCTGGTCGGTCCGGGGGAAAGTTACTGCCTGGGGCCTCCGCTGCAGAGAGCTGGTCAAAACAACAGCAACCCTCAGGGCGGGCAAGACAGCCTCACGGGCTGGATCCTGCTATCCAAGTCTCAGTGAAAGTCTGTGCTCTCGGAGCTTGGGGAAGCGGCAGCCCATCCCCCCGCAGGCCGATGAAACAGCCTCACGGCCAGGGATTCTGAAGGCAACTTCCGGAAATCGAGCCAGGGGGAGAGTGTGGCCTCGTGGTCCCACCCTTCCATTCCAGTTCCAGTGAGGCATATTCAGTTTAACCCAGGGAACGCTCATAGAACCAACATCTGCCCAGGACTAAAGCCACTGATCACCAGACAAAGACAAGAAAAGCCAATCCTCCACGTTCAGAGATGACAAATTCCACAGAAGCACAGAAGCCCCAAAATACCAAGAAAAATAAGAAGAAAGGGGCGACTCTGGACACATTCTATGGAGCCAAAATACAAAATACAGAGCAGATAGAAGAAGATATACAAGAAAATTCTCCAAAATCTTCCAAAGGAAATAGAAACTCTCCACAAACCCATGAAGAATTTGAATCAGAAAGGACCAAAAAGATGGAAGCCCTCTGGGAGGAAAAGTGGGAAATGATGCAAAAGAAATTCATGCATCTACAAAACCAGTTTGACCAAACTGTAAAAGAAAACCAGGCTTTAAAGCAAGAACTAATAAAGCAAAGCCAAAACACCAAGAAATTAGAAGAGAACATAAAATATCTCACCGACAAGGTGATAGATCTGGAAAACAGGGGGAGAAGAGAAAATTTAAGAATAATTGGACTCCCAGAAAAGCCAGAAATAAACACCAAACTGGACATGGTGATACAAGATATAATCAAAGAAAATTGCCCAGAGATTCTAGAACAAGGGGGCAATACATCCACTGACAGAGCTCACAGAACACCTTCTACACTAAACCCCCAAAAGACAACTCCCAGGAATGTAATTGCCAAATTCCAAAGCTATCAAACAAAAGAAAAAATCCTACAGGAAGCCAGAAAAAGACAATTTAGATATAAAGGAATGCCAATCAGGATCACACAAGACCTTGCAAGTTCTACGCTGAATGATCGTAAGGCATGGAACATGATCTTCAGAAAGGCAAGAGAGCTGGGTCTCCAACCAAGAATCAGCTACCCAGCAAAACTGACTATATACTTCCAAGGGAGAGTATGGGCATTCAACAAAATAGAAGACTTCCAACTTTTTGCAAAGAAAAGACCAGAGCTCTGTGGAAAGTTTGATACCGAAAATCAAAGAGCAAGGAATACCTGAAAAGGTAAATATTAAGGAAAGGGGAAAAATGTTATCTTCTTTTACTCAAACTCTCTTCTATAAGGACTACATTTATATCAACCTATGTATACTAATATGTGGGGAAAATGTAATGTATAAATAGGGGGTAAAGAAAGACCAAATAGAATAATGGTTCTCACACAAAGATTCACAGGGGAAGGGGAGGGGAAGAAAACTCCTATAAGAAGGAGAGGAAGAGAGGGGGGGGGGGTTACTTAAACCTCAATCTCAGGGAAATCAACTCTGAGAGGGAAAAACATCCAGATCCATTGGGATCTTGAATTCTATCTTACCCAACAAGGGTAAGGAGAAGGGAAAACCAAGGGGGGGAGGGGGAGAGGGAGAACAAAAAGGGAGGGAAAGAGAGGGGGGAGGGGGAGGGAACAAAAAGGGAGGGACTAAAAAGGGAAACATCAAGGGAGGGGACAAGGGGGACTGATTCAAAGTAAATCACTGGACTAAAAGGTAGAGCCGAAGAAGAAAAGGTTAGAATTAGGGAAGGCAATCAAAATGCCAGGGAGTCCACAAATGACAATCATAACTTTGAACGTGAATGGGATGAACTCACCCATAAAACGTAGACGAATAGCTGAATGGATTAGAATCCAAAACCCTACCATATGTTGTCTTCAAGAAACACACATGAGGCGGGTTGACACCCACAAGGTCAGAATTAAAGGATGGGGTAAGACCTTCTGGGCCTCAACTGATAGAAAGAAGGCAGGAGTGGTAATCATGATATCTGATAAAGCCAATGCAAAAATAGACCTGATCAAAAGGGATAGGGAAGGTAATTATATTTTGTTAAAAGGGACTCTAGACAATGAGGAAATATCATTAATCAACATGTATGCACCAAATAATATAGCACCCAAATTTCTAATGGAGAAACTAGGAGAATTGAAGGAAGAAATAGACAATAAAACCATACTAGTGGGAGACTTAAACCAACCATTATCAAATTTAGATAAATCAAATCAAAAAATAAATAAGAAAGAGGTAAAAGAAGTGAATGAAATCTTAGAAAAATTAGAATTAATAGACATATGGAGAAAAATAAATAGGGATAAAAAGGAATACACCTTCTTCTCAGCACCACATGGCACATTCACAAAAATTGACCATACATTAGGTCACAGAAACATAGCACACAAATGCAAAAAAGCAGAAATAATTAATGCAGCCTTCTCAGATCACAAGGCAATAAAAATAATGATTAGTAATGGTACATGGAAAACCAAATCTAAAACCAATTGGAAATTAAACAATATGATACTCCAAAACCGTTTAGCTAAAGAAGAAATCATAGAAACAATTAATAATTTCATCAAGGAAAATGACAATGGCGAAACATCCTTTCAAACCTTTTGGGATGCAGCCAAAGCGGTAATCAGAGGCAAATTCATATCCCTGAAAGCTCATATTAACAAACAAGGGAGAGCAGAGATCAATCAATTGGAAATGCAATTGAAAAAACTCGAAAGCGATCAAATTAAAAACCCCCAGCAGAAAACCAAATTAGAAATCCTAAAAATTAAGGGAGAAATTAATAAAATCGAAAGTGATAGAACTATTGATTTAATAAATAAGACAAGAAGCTGGTACTTTGAAAAAACAAACAAAATAGACAAAGTACTGGTCAATCTAATTAAAAAAAGGAAGGAAGAAAAGCAAATTCACAGCATTAAAGATGAAAAGGGGGACAGCACCTCCAATGAGGAGGAAATTAAGGCAATCATTAGAAATTACTTTGCCCAATTATATGGCAATAAATACACCAATTTAGGAGAAATGGATGAATATATACAAAAATACAAACTGCCTAGACTAACAGAAGAGGAAATAGAATTCTTAAATAATCCCATATCAGAAATTGAAATCCATCAAGCCATCAAAGAACTTCCTAAGAAAAAATCCCCAGGGCCTGATGGATTCACCTGTGAATTCTATCAAACATTCAGAGAACAATTAACCCCAATACTATACAAACTATTTGACATAATAAGCAAAGAGGGAGTTCTACCAAACTCCTTTTACGACACAAACATGGTACTGATTCCAAAACCAGGCAGGTCAAAAACAGAGAAAGAAAACTATAGACCAATCTCCCTAATGAATATAGATGCAAAAATTTTAAATAGGATACTAGCAAAAAGACTCCAGCAAGTGATCAGAAGGATCATTCACCATGATCAAGTAGGATTCATACCAGGGATGCAGGGCTGGTTCAACATTAGGAAAACCATCCACATAATTGACCACATCAACAAGCAAACTAGCAAGAACCACATGATTATCTCAATAGATGCAGAAAAAGCCTTTGATAAAATACAACACCCATTCCTATTAAAAACACTAGAAAGCATAGGAATAGAAGGGTCATTCCTAAATATAATAAACAGTATATATCTAAAACCAACAGCTAATATCATCTGCAATGGGGATAAACTAGATGCATTCCCAATAAGATCAGGAGTGAAACAAGGATGCCCATTATCACCTCTACTATTTGATATTGTACTAGAAACACTAGCAGTAGCAATTAGAGAAGATAAAGAAATTGAAGGCATCAGAATAGGCAAGGAGGAGACCAAGTTATCACTCTTTGCGGATGACATGATGGTCTACTTAAAGAATCCTAGAGATTCAACCAAAAAGCTAATTGAAATAATCAACAAC
The DNA here is from genome assembly GCF_027887165.1 of Monodelphis domestica. Lineage (NCBI taxonomy): Eukaryota > Metazoa > Chordata > Mammalia > Didelphimorphia > Didelphidae > Monodelphis > Monodelphis domestica. The sequence goes on along the minus strand of NC_077232.1, from coordinate 41,310,309 downwards.
TTTAGCAAAGTTGCAGGATACAAAATAAACCCACATAAATCATCAGCTTTTCTATATATCTCCAACACAGCTCAGCAGCAAGAACTAGAAAGAGAAATCCCATTCAAAATCACCTTAGACAAAATAAAATACCTAGGAATCTATCTCCCAAGACAAACACAGGAACTATATGAACACAACTACAAAACACTCGCCACACAACTAAAACTAGACTTGAACAATTGGAAAAACATTAACTGCTCATGGATAGGACGAGCCAATATAATAAAAATGACCATCCTACCCAAACTTATTTATCTATTTAGTGCCATACCCATTGAACTACCAAAATACTTCTTCACTGATTTAGAAAAAACCATAACAAAGTTCATTTGGAAGAACAAAAGATCAAGGATATCCAGGGAAATAATGAAAAAAAACACATATGATGGGGGCCTTGCAGTCCCAGACCTCAAACTATATTACAAAGCAGCAGTCATCAAAACAATTTGGTACTGGCTAAGAAACAGAAAGGAAGATCAGTGGAATAGACTGGGGGAAAACGACCTCAGCAAGACAGTATACGATAAACCCAAAGATCCCAGCTTTTGGGACAAAAATCCACTATTCGATAAAAACTGCTGGGAAAATTGGAAGACAGTGTGGGAGAGACTAGGAATAGATCAACACCTCACACCCTACACCAAGATAAATTCAAAATGGGTGAGTGACTTAAACATAAAGAAGGAAACCATAAGTAAATTGGGTAAACACAGAATAGTATACATGTCAGACCTTTGGGAGGGGAAAGGCTTTAAAACCAAGCAAGATATAGAAAGAATCACAAAATGTAAAATAAATAATTTTGACTACATCAAACTAAAAAGCTTTTGTACAAACAAAACCAATATAACTAAAATCAGAAGGGAAACAACAAATTGGGAAAAAATCTTCATAGAAACCTCTGACAAAGGTTTAATTACTCATATTTATAATGAGCTAAATCAATTGTACAAAAAATCAAGCCATTCTCCAATTGATAAATGGGCAAGGGAAATGGATAGGCAGTTCTCAGATAAAGAAATCAAAACTATTAACAAGCACATGAAGAAGTGCTCTACATCTCTTATAATCAGAGAGATGCAAATCAAAACAACTCTGAGGTATCACCTCACACCTAGCAGATTGGCTAACATAACAGCAGAGGAAAGTAATGAATGCTGGAGGGGATGTGGCAAAGTAGGGACATTAATTCATTGCTGGTGGAGTTGTGAACTGATCCAACCATTCTGGAGGGCAATTTGGAACTATGCCCAAAGGGCGACAAAAGAATATCTACCCTTTGACCCAGCCATAGCACTGCTGGGTCTGTATCCCAAAGAGATAATGGACACAAAGACTTGTACAAAAATATTCATAGCTGCGCTCTTTGTGGTGGCCCAAAACTGGAAAACGAGGGGATGCCCTTCAATTGGGGAATGGCTGAACAAACTGTGGTATATGTTGGTGATGGAATACTATTGTGCTCAAAGGAATAATAGAGTGGAGAAGTTCCATGGAGACTGGAACAACCTCCAGGAAGTGATGCAGAGCGAGAGGAGCAGAACCAGGAGAACATTGTACACAGAGACTAATACACTGTGGTATAATCGAACGTAATGGACTTCTCCATTAGGGGCGGTGTAATGTCCCTGAACAACTTTCAGGGATCCAGGAGAAAAAAAAAACACCATTCATAAGCAAAGGATAAACTATGGGAGTGGAAACACCGAGAAAAAGCAACTGCCTGAATACAGAGGTTGAGGGGACATGACAGAGGATAGACTTTAAATGAACACTCTAATGCAAATACTATCAACAAAGCAATGGGTTCAAATCAAGAAAACATCTAATGCCCAGTGGACTTACGCGTCGGCTATGGGGGGTGGGGGGGAGGAAAAGAAAATGATCTATGTCTTTAACGAATAATGCTTGGAAATGATCAAATAAAATATATTTTAAAAAAAAAAAAAAAAAAAAAAAAAAGATATAAGACTAAAATGTGTCTCTCTTTGGTTTTTACTTGGGCTTGCTATCCCTATGACTGAAGTAGAATTCAGACCAGTAGATCATATTTCCCTTTTCCTCAGACTTCTGTCCCTTCTTTCTTCTTTAGTATGGCAATTTTCTATAGTTATGGCTGATGGTGGGTAATGGCGATATTGTTCTACTTGTCTTGAATGCTTAAAGGATACATGCTACTTTGATTAGACCTTGATAGTGAATCAAGGACTTCCTATGATTTTAATTTATACTTATATTTATATGCATATATGATTTTAGTATTTTTTTACATTTATTTTTCTCTCTCCTCTTGTTTTTGGGAGAGTTAATTCATATACCTTATAGCTTAGTCATGCATCCTGTGTCAATTCTATTATTGTTGGTATATATATATATACCCCTGAGGAGGGGATTGTGTAATTACCCTAAAAGTCTAAAGTCTAAGATCTTTTAAAGCAAATTTAGGAAAAGAAAATCATCAATACCCTGGACCAGGAAAGCAGAACTTCCAGAGAAGATGCTATAAGGATGCTTGCAGAAATAAAATACTACATTAGGAAATTTGTAGTGAACTTTTGTATATAATGAACTGAACTGAGTAGAGGAGGCAGTTGAGCCCTCCATTTATTCTTATTGTAAACTCTTATGCCAAAAAAGGGGAATGCCCCCTCAATAGCTCTTTGTCAATGTGCCTATCAATCATTTTTCTTTTTCCCCTTCTCTTTCTTTTTATTCCCCAAATTATAGTAATTCCCTCCATGAAATGCACAATATCTTTTGTGTTCTTATACTACCTGGTAAGAAAATCCTAAATGTACAGACTCCATATGTGGAATGATTTACTGGGGAGACTGACATGTAAATCTCTTAGAGAACCAAGAGTAGGGAGACTGGTCTCCCAAAAATGGTGTGTGTGTGGGAGATTATGTGAGGTTAATATTTAGGGGATCTCCACCACCCAACACCCAAGGGACTCATTTAATAGGAAAGAGTTGGCATGTGGGTGTCCCAGAATGAGGGTGCCACAATGGAAGGGTCCAGGTGGAGGAGCTATAGTTTGAAAAGCCCACAAAGTAATGCAAATTCTTAGTATGATTCTGTTTATTCAAGTGATTCAGTAAATGGAATCTGATATTACTGCTACTCTCTCTCAAATGGAAAGTTGTCTCTATACTTACACACTTCATGATATTCAAAGATTAACTAAATAGCTTTAAAGAGACAATTTCCCACAAAGAAAGAATACACCATGTAAAAATACAAAGATGGCCCTATTTTTAGAAAGAACCATTGGCCATGTGTTGGGGAAAACACCAAACCTAAAGTGTAGTTTCCCCTCTGTGCAATAAGATACGACCGAAAAAATGTTATGAATTCGTGAGTATCATTTTCCACTGTTTATCTTCTCTAGTGCCAACTCCATAATACACAACACAGCAGGCAGGGTAACAGAAGTCTAAAACCATAATCTGTTTATACTCAGAGGCTTCTCTTTTCATGTATTTTCTGAGCATTTAATAGTCACTATTAACCCTTTCGTTCTTAAACTAGCTGGGTCACTGGTTTAGTGCCTGCTATCATTTCAATAAATGTATCTTCAGGTTACTTTGAGTGATTCTCAGGTAGCTGCTGTGACTGTGTAAAAGGCTGTAATGCAAAGATGATTACATTTGAGACAAAGGACCTGTTTTTGAATCCTGGTTCTACTTCCAGTTTCTCTAGGCAATCTTCTTCCCTGGGCCTAGCTCCCTATTTGTAAGGAGTGAAATGAAAGGCTCCTTCTGACATCAAATTTGATGGCTAACCATGTGCACTGGGCAGGCTGGCTTTTGCTTGGTCCCCGCTGCCATTCTGGCACTCCCTTTACTGTTCAGTCTCTCTTGGAAGCTAGTGTTCAATAGCCCCTTTCCTGCCACTTCTAAATACATAGTATACAGCAGTCTCACTCAGGGACTTTTTGCTCTGAGAAGTTTCTGAACTGCTAATGCTTATGATACGATAGGGAAGAGGCTCAGCTTTCTTTCTGAAGGAAGGAAATCCCTTGGAAGGTACTTTTAAGCTTAAAAAAAAAATCAATAAATAAGTTCTAAGGTTGGTTAAGTTGGTCAGCATGGTGCTATTGTATTGCTAGTTTCATTTTATTTCAAATACAAATTTAGGCTACTGGTTCAAGTCCAGTTTTTTTCTCACAAAATAATATTGAATTGAATTGAAAAATATTGATCTCAGCAGCTTTGGGGTTCGTGGCAAGGTTAATATCAAATGTTGGCAAACATCAACACTGTGCCCTGTAAGCCCGCATTCTTCTAACACAGTAAAATGGGAGTCATTTCCTACTATGATCTCTAGGGGGAGCTGTAGAACCATTAACCTCTTGAATAAGGCAAAACCCAGCCTCAGAAACAGAGTTGACCAAAAGTCATTAAAAAGAGCTTGGATTTGAAAACCCCTTTTAGCAGGAGTCTATGAGAGTTCACTGGCCCTGGCATTTTGGAAAAAAATAAGCAAGACAGAGGTGTCTGCTGGCAGGAACAAATTCCTTTTTTTTAAAAAAATAAAACCTTTACTTTTCTCTCAGTATCAATTCTAAGACAGAAGATCAGCAAGGACTAGGCCATGGGGATTAAATGACTTGCCCAGGGTCACACAGCTAGGAAGTGTTTGAGGCCAAATTTGAAGCCAGGTTTTCCCAACGCCAGGCCTGGTGCTCTATCTACTGTCCTACTTAGTGACCTAATATATTTTATAACAGATCACGAAAGCTTACTTGCTAAGAATTGTGCCTGTGAATCAGGTGTATCGGGGCATCTCCTTCCCAGCCCGTTTGAAGAGGCTGGCTTTAATGGATTTTAGTAAAAGAAATGTATCGGAAGGTAAAGTCAAAGCAGACACACGGGAACTTTGAAAAATTAGATGATGGATACCATTTAGCAACGTACCAGTATCAGCGAGTCAGGACACGTTTGTTACTGTGACTTGTCACAGCTGCTGCTACATGGCCTGGGGAGAGGCCAGCCTATTAGAATGGAGGCCAACTCACATGTATGTCCTGTATTCACTTAAAACAAGAGGCCTAATCAGTCAGCAATCATTTACTGATGGGGGGGCTTCAGGGAGGGAGGAGGTGGGCAGAGACTGGGACACCTCAGGGAAAGGGAGGTGAGGTGAGGATGGGGGAAGAGAGCCATGTCACACATACCCAGGAAGATGTGCTTCCAAAAGGAGGGCGAAGGCAGTATCCAGCCACCAAAAGGTCAATAAGAATGACCAAGAAAAGACCAGTGACTGGAGCAACCATCCGATCACCAGCATTTGGCAGTGGAGTAATAACTGTTAGGTAGTTGTGGAGGGAACCAGCTAAAGCATGGTACCTTGAGGGAGAAAAAAGGGTCAAGAGAACTTTTTTTTTTTAAACCCTTACCTTCTGTCTTGGAGTCAATATGGCTCCAAGACAGAAAAGTGGTATGGGCTAGGCAATGGGGATCAAGTGACTTGCCCAGGGTCACACAGCTGGGAAGTGTTTGAGGCCAGTTTTGAACCCAGGACCTCCTGTCTCTAGGCCTGGCTCTCAATCCACTGAGCTACCCAGCTGCCCCCAAGAGAACTCTTGAGAAGCCAGACTGAGGTGGAAGCTACCAGAGGCCTAGTCCAAATTCTAAACCTGACAAAAACATCCTTCTATAATATTGTCTAGCCTGTGGTTATTGATGTAAGATGGGAAACTCACTACCTTAAATGGCTGTCCAAACAATTCTTAAAATTTAAGAGCCTTGAGTTTTATAAAATTTTTCTTTATAATGGACAGAAATACATATTTTCTCTATATTGGGCAGAAATCTTATTTTATTTTCTCATCCCTACAGTGCTTAGTAGTGCCTTGAATATAAGAGACATTCCATAAATGTCTGTAGGAAAAATTAACTTTATTCTATTTTGGTTCTTCGAGGATTAAAGACTAAGGTGTCTTTCTTGATGGTAAACTGTCAGACAGAGAGCATCCTTGGAAATTTAAGTCAGCATCTTTTGTACTCTGTGCTTCTTTTGTTTGAGCATTCTTTCTATCTTCTGTGGAGTCACATGTGCAAAGCATATAGACTCAGCTGGACATGAGACTGGTGGGTGCTTTGTGGAATATGTACATGGCTGGATCTCAAAAATGAAGCTAGTCAGTAACTTACCCATGTTTCAAGCTAATTCCTCCTCCAGTGCCAGTGACCCAGCCCAAATGGTAAAACTGTTTGCAGAGCTCTGGAATAAGATTTCTTGGATGATTCTTGTCCTTAAATGAAGAGATAAGAGGGGGGAAATTCTCTTTATAATTATTTTATCATTTAGAAAATAATGTCTGTTTAATTTTATAGTTATGTTAGAAACTGGAAAAGGAAATTTATTTTTAACTAAAGTTTTAGAAACCCAAATGTCAATAATGTAACAATAATAGTAACAAAACTGATCAAAGCAAAATTGATTCAGATATTACATTTTTTTAAGAGGTGTGAATTTTAGATTTACTCCACCCTGCTTAGTCTTTCGAATTCTAGCAATTAGGAATGTATACACCCCCACTTAAGGATTAACTATGAGGATGGCCTATGACCGACATGTGACAGCAAGGGACAAATCAGAAACAACTGACAGACCCCCTGGGCTCTCCTAAACTAAGCTTAAGCTATCATTGGTACACGTGAGACACAGGAAGTGATGTAAAGAACTGTCTATATATTTCGTGTCACTTCCTCTCTCCAGGCTCTCTCTTGGAGATGTTGGGCTTGCTTGGTGACATTGAGCTCTCATGGTTAGGCGTTGGGAGTTTGTGGCAGCATTCTTGGCGTGCTTGAGGGTTTTGGTTCAGTAGCATGGTTTAGGTGAGGCATCTTCCCTGAGCCACCTTAGTGAGTGGCTGCTGATTCCTCCTTTCCTTTACTTCCTAAAGCACTATCCTCCTAGGAGGCCCCTCATCTTGGAGGAGACCTTCTGGCTGGAAGCCCAGCTAGATTTAATCTTCTGAGAAGGCCTTGTGGCTGAGGCATCTGTACTTCCCTTGGCTTAGGCTTATACCCTTTCCTCTAGCTCTTCTTCTTAATTTCTTTCTACTATTGTAATTAAACCACCATAAAAATCCCAAACTGATTTGAGTATTTTATTGGGATTGAATTTAAATCCCTGTTGACCAATAAAATAATATATTCAATCAACAACCCTAATTTTACCCTTAACAGAGAGGAGAAGTAGGCAGATAACAGGTTGTTGATAAATTTATAATACTCTGAGAAAAGTTTAAAAGTGAAAATAGAAGATATGAAACATAGAATCTTTTATTTTAAACTCTTACCTTCTGTCTTAGAATCAATCAATACTGTATATTGGTTCTGTGAAGATGGGATTAGCTCTCCCCTGCCCATTTTTAGATTTACTCACCAGAAGTGTATACACCCCACTTATCCTTAAGTGGGGGAGGTCTGTGACCCATGTGTATGAAAGTGAGTGATAAATCAGAACCCACTGACTGTCCCCTGGGCAGTTCTAAGAAAATTCATTGACTATAATTGCTCCATGTAACGTAGAGGAAGGCACAGGAAGTGATGCAAAGAAGCATCTTGAAAAGGAGTTACAACTTCTTGTGAGGGGGAGTTCTTCATTCTTCAGCGTTTGTTCGAGTTGGAGACTGGTGAAGAATTTGGTTACTGGACCTAGACTTTGGACTTGGTGAGACTGTTCTTAAATCTCTCGGTTTCCTGGATTTTCTGGAGGGACTAGCCTCAGGAGAGGCCTCCCCTCTTGGGAGAAGCCCTTGCTTTATTCATCACTGGGCCCTAGGCTCAAGGCTGAGGCCCCTCTGACACCGGACTAATTAGTCATGTCTGGGCTGAGCCAGGGACTGGAGCAAAATACTTAAGTGTGTTAGGTTTGATATCTTACCCTATCTTCTCTCTGATTTTCTCACTTTAATTCTTTCCCCTTTTGTAAATAAATTACCATAAAAAAATCATTTGGAATTGAGCAATAATTTTTGGCAACAATATTCTTTTTTTTTTATATTTTATTTGATCATTTCCCAGCATTATTCATTAAAGACATAGATCATTTTCTTTTCCTCCCCCCCACCCCCCATAGCCGACGCGAAAATCCCCTGGGCATTACATGTTTTCTTGATTTGAACCCATTGCTATGTTGATAATATTTGCATTAGAGTGTTCATTTAGAGTCTCTCCTCTGTCATGTCCCCTCAACCGCTGTATTCAGGCAGTTGCTTTTCCTCGGTGTTTCCACTCCCATAGTTTATCCTTTGCTTATGAATAGTGTTTTTTTCTCCTAGATCCCTGCAAATTGTTCAGGGACATTACACCGCCACTAATGGAGAAGTCCATTACGTTCGATTATACCACAGTGTATTAGTCTCTGTGTACAATGTTCTCCTAGTTCTGCTCCTCTCGCTCTGCATCACTTCCTGGAGGTTGTTCCAGTCTCCATGGAACTCCTCCACTTTATTATTCCTTTTAGTATTCCATCACCAACATATACCACAATTTGCTCAGCCATTCCCCAATTGATGGGGATCCCCTCGTTTTCCAGTTTTGGGCCACCACAAAGAGCGCAGCTATGAATATTTTTGTACAAGTCTTTTTGTCCATTATCTCTTTGGGGTACAGACCTAGCAGTGCTATGGCTAGATCAAAGGGTAGATATTCTCTTGTCTCCCTTTGGGCATAGTTCCAAATTGCCCTCCAGAATGGTTGGATCAGTTCACAACTCCACCAGCAATGAATTAATGTCCCTACTTTGCCACATCCCCTCCAGCATTCATTACTTTCCTTTGCTGTTATGTTAGCCAATCTGCTAGGTATGAGGTGATACCTCAGAGATGTTTTTATTTGCATCTCTCTGATTATAAGAGATTTAGAACACTTCTTCATGTGCTTATTAATAGTTTTGATTTCTTTATCTGAGAACTGCCTATCCATTTCCCTTGCCCATTATCAATTGGAGAATGGCTTGATTTTTTGTACAATTGATTTAGCTCTTTATAAATTTGAGTAATTAAACCTTTGTCAGAGGTTTCTATGAAGATTTTTTTCCCAATTTGTTGTTTCCCTTCTGATTTTAGTTACATTGGTTTTGTTTGTACAAAAGCTTTTTAGTTTGATGTAGTCAAAATTATTTATTTTACATTTTGTGATTCTTTCTATGTCTTGCTTGGTTTTAAAGCCTTTCCCCTCCCAAAGGTCTGACATGTATACTATTCTGTGTTTACCCAATTTACTTATGGTTTCCTTCTTTATGTTTAAGTCACTCACCCATTTTGAATTTATCTTGGTGTAGGGTGTGAGGTGTTGATCTTTTCCTAGTCTCTCCCACACTGTCTTCCAATTTTCCCAGCAGTTTTTATCGAATAGTGGATTTTTGTCCCAAAAGCTGGGATCTTTGGGTTTATCGTATACTGTCTTGCTGAGGTCGCTTTCCCCCAGTCTATTCCACTGATCTTCCTTTCTGTTTCTTAGCCAGTACCAAGTTGTTTTGATGACTGCTGCTTTGTAATATAGTTTAAGGTCAAGGGACTGCAAGGCCCCCATCATATGTGTTTTTTTTTTCATTATTTCCCTGGATATCCTTGATCTTTTGTTCTTCCAAATGAACTTTGTTATGGTTTTTTCTAAATCAGTGAAGAAGTATTTTGGTAGTTCAATGGGTATGGCACTAAATAGATAAATAAGTTTGGGTAGGATGGTCATTTTTATTATATTGGCTCATCCTATCCATGAGCAGTTAATGTTTTTCCAATTGCTCAAGTCTAGTTTTAGTTGTGTGGTGAGTGTTTTATAGTTGTGTTCATATAGTTCCTGTGTTTGTCTTGGGAGGTAGATTCCTAGGTATTTTATTTTGTCTAAGGTGATTTTGAATGGGATTTCTCTTTCTAGTTCTTGCTGCTGAGCTGTGTTGGAGATATATAGAAAAGCTGATGATTTATGTGGGTTTATTTTGTATCCTGCAACTTTGCTAAAGTTGTTGATTATTTCGATTAGCTTTTTGGTTGAATCTCTAGGATTCTTTAAGTAGACCATCATGTCATCTGCAAAGAGTGATAACTTGGTCTCCTCCTTGCCTATTTTGATGCCTTCAATTTCTTTTTCTTCTCTAATTGCTACTGCTAGTGTTTCTAGTACAATGCCAAATAGTAGAGGTGATAATGGGCATCCTTGTTTCACTCCTGATCTTATTGGGAATGTGTCTAGTTTATCCCCATTGCAGATGATATTAGCTGATGATTTTAGATATATACTGTTTATTATTTTTAGGAATGACCCTACTATTCCTATGCTTTCTAGTGTTTTTAATAGGAATGGGTGTTGTATTTTATCAAATGCTTTTTCTGCATCTATTGAGATAATCATGTGGTTCTTGCTGGTTTGCTTGTTGATGTGGTCAATTATGTGGATGGTTTTCCTAATGTTGAACCAGCCCTGCATCCCTGGTATAAATCCTACTTGATCATGGTGGATGACCCTTCTGATCACTTGCTGGAGTCTTTTTGCTAGTATCCTATTTAAGATTTTTGCATCTATATTCATTAGGGAGATTGGTCTATAGTTTTCTTTCTCTGTTTTTGACCTGCCTGGTTTTGGAATCGGTACCATGTTTGTGTCATAAAAGGAGTTTGGTAGAACTCCCTCTTTGCTTATGATGTCAAATAGTTTGTATAGTATTGGGATTAACTGTTCTCTGAATGTTTGATAGAATTCACTGGTGAATCCATCAGGCCCTGGGGATTTTTTCTTAGGAAGTTCTTTGATGGCTTGTTGGATTTCATTTTCTGATATGGGATTATTTAAGAATTCTATTTCCTCTTCTGTTAGTCTAGGCAGTTTGTATTTTTGTATATATTCATCCATATCTCCTAAATTGGTGTATTTATTGCCATATAATTGGGCAAAGTAATTTCTAATGATTGCCTTAATTTCCTCTTCATCAGAGGTGCTTTCCTCCTTTTCATCTTTAATGCTGTTAATTTGCTTTTCTTCCTTCCTTTTTTTAAATTAGATTGACCAGTACTTTGTCTATTTTGTTTGTTTTTTCAAAGTACCAGATTCTTGTCTTATTTATTGAATCAATAGTTCTATCAATCTCGATTTTATTAATTTCTCCCTAAATTTTTAGGATTTCTAGTTTGGTTTTCTGCTGGGGGGTTTTAATTTGATCGCTTTTGAGTTTTTTCATTTGCATTTCCAATTGATTGATCTCTGCTCTCCCTAGTTTGTTAATCTAAGCATTCAGGGATATGAATTTACCTCTGATTACCGCTTTGGCTGCATCCCAAAAGGTTTGAAAGGATGTCTCGCCATTGTCATTTTCCTCGATGAAATTATTGTTTCTATGATTTTTTCTTTAACTAAACAATTTTGGAGTATCATATTGTTTAATTTCCAATTGGTTTTAGATTTGATTTTCCATGTACCATTACTAATCATTATTTTTATTGCCTTGTGATCTGAGAAGGCTGCATTCATTATTTCTGCTTTTCTGCATTTGTGTGCTATGTTTCTGTGACCTAATGTATGGTCAATTTTTGTGAATGTGCCATGTGGTGCTGAGAAGAAGGTGTATTCCTTTTTATCCCTATTCATTTTTCTCCATATGTCTATTAATTCTAATTTTTCTAAGATTTCATTCACTTCTTTTACCTCTTTCTTATTTATTTTTTGATTTGATTTATCTAAATTTGATAATGGTTGGTGTAAGTCTCCCACTAATATGGTTTTACTGTCTATTTCTTCCTTCAATTCTCCTAATTTCTCCATTAGAAATTTGGGTGCTATATTATTTGGTATATACATGTTGATTAATGATATTTCCTCATTGTCTAAAGTCCCTTTTAACAAAATATAATTACCTTCCCTATCCCTTTTGATTAGGTCTATTTTTGCTTTGGCTTTATCAGATATCATGATTACCACTCCTGCCTTCTTTCTGTCAGTTGAGGCCCAGAAGGTCTTACTCCATCCTTTAATTTTGACCTTGTGGGTGTCAACCCGCCTCATGTGTGTTTCTTGAAGACAACATATGGTAGGGTTTTGGATTCTAATCCATTCTGCTATTCGTCTACGTTTTATGGGTGAGTTCATCCCATTCACGTTCAAAGTTATGATTGTCATTTGTGGACTCCCTGGCATTTTGATAGCCTTCCCTAATTCTAACCTTTTCTTCTTTGCTTCTACCTTTTAGTCCAGTGATTTACTTTGAATCAGTCCCCCTTGTCCCCTCCCTTGATCTTTCCCTTTTTAGTCCCTCCCTTTTTGTTCCCCCCCTCCCCCCTCTCTTTCCCTCCCTTTTTGTTTTCCCTCCCCCCCCCCTTGGTTTTCCCTTCTCCCTACCCTTGTTGGGTAAGATAGAATTCAAGATCCCAGTGGATCTGGATGTTTTTCCCTCTCAGAGTTGATTTCCCTGAGATTAAGGTTTAAGTAAAAAACCCTCTCTTCCTCTCCTTCTTATAGGAGTTTTCTTCCCCTCCCCTTCCCATGTGAATCTTTGTGTGAGAAAGATTATTCTATTTGGTCTTTCTTTACCCCCTATTTATACATTACATTTCCCCCACATGTTAGTATACATAGATTGATAAAAATGTAGTCCTTATAGAAGAGAGTTTGAGTAAAAGAAGAAGATAACATTTTTCCCCTTTCCTTAATATTTACCTTTTCAGGTATTTCTTGCTCTTTGTTTTTCGGTATCAAACTTTCCACAGAGCTCTGGTCTTTTCTTTGCAAAAAGTTGGAAGTCTTCTATTTTGTTGAATGCCCATACTTTCCCTTGGAAGTATATAGTCAGTTTTGCTGGGTAGCTGATTCTTGGTTGAAGACCCAGCTCTCTTGCCTTTCTGAAGATCATGTTCCATGCCTTATGATCATTCAGAGTAGAACTTGCAAGGTCTTGTGTGACCCTGATTGGCATTCCTTTATATCTAGATTGTCTTTTTCTGGCTTCCTGTAGGATTTTTTCTTTTGTTTGAGAGCTTTGGAATTTGGCAATTACATTCCTGGGAGTTGTCTTTTGGGGGTTTAGTGTAGAAGGTGTTCTGTGAGCTCTGTCAGTGGCTGTATTGCCCCCTTGTTCTAGAATCTCTGGGCAATTTTCTTTGATTATATCTTGTATCACGATGTCTAGTTTGGTGTTTATTTCTGGCTTTTCTGGAAGTCCAATTATTCTTAAATTATCTCTTCTCCCTCTATTTTCCAGATCTGTCACCTTGTCGGTGAGATATTTTATGTTCTCTTCTAATTTCTTGGTATTTTGGCTTTGCTTTATTAATTCTTGCTCTTTTACACGATCGTTGTCTTCCAGCTGCCTGATTCTGGCCTTTAAAGCTTGGTTTTCCTTTTCAGTTTGGTCACACCGGTTTTGTAGATACGTGAATTTCTTTTGCATTATTTCCCACTTTTCCTCTCAGAAGGCTTCCATCTTTTTGGTCATTTCTGATTCAAATTCTTCATGGGTTTGTGTAGAGTTTCCATTTCCTTTGGAAGGTTTCAGAGCATTTTCTTGTGTATCGTCTTCTATCTCCTCTGTATTTTGTATTCTGGCTCCATAGAATGTGTCCAAAGTCGCCCCTTTCTTCTTATTTTTCTTGGGATTTTGGGGCTTCTGTGCTTCTGTGGAGTTTGCCATCTCTGAATGGGGAGGATTAGCTTTTCTTATCTCTGTCTGGTGTTCAGAGGCTTTAGTCCTGGGCAGATTGTTGGTTCTATGAGCTTTCCCTGGGTTAAACTGAGTATGCCTTCAGGCAATGACTTTCACTGGAACTGGAATGGAAGGGTCGGACCAGGGGGCCACACTCTCCCCCATTCTGTTTCCCTGCTTCTAAGGTGACCCCTCCACTGGGTCGGGTTGCTTTCTGGAAGTTGCCCTCAGAATAGCTGGCTGTGAGGCTGTCTTGCCCGCCCTGAGGGTTGCTGTTGTTTCAGACGAGCCTGCTCTCTGAGGGGGGCGGGGCCACGGCTTCCCGGAGCCTTGGACTCTGCGCTCCTACCCCTTAGGTCCGAGTGATCTCGGGTTCTGGCTTTTGAGGGGGGCTGTACCTTTTGATCCAGGTCTAGGTCCAGGAGGAGGATTCCCAGGGTCTGTGCTGTTGATCGTTTTGAATTTCAGCGCCTTAGGAGCTTATAGTTTGAGATTGGTCGGGAAGGGTTTTCCGGAGATCTGAACTTTAGCTTTCTCTAAGCCGCCATCTTGACCGGAAATCTGGCAAAAATATTCTTAAGTAATTTAGTCAAACCTTTTTATTTTTTTACCCCTTACAATCTGGCCCTTATAGTTTCAAGACAGAAGAGTGGTAAGGCTAATAATGAGGGTTAAGTGATTTGCCCAGGGTCACACAGCTAGGAAGTGTATGAGACAGATTTGAACCTAGGACCTCCTGTCTCTAGGCCTAGTTCTCAATCTACTGAACTACTCAGCTAAAATAGAGCCTTGAATTAAGAGGGGCCTTGAAGCTCATCTTGCTTAATCTTTGCTTAACTTTATCTAAAACATTCATTTTATGAACTACTTAAAACTAAAAATAACAGTTACTTTAAAAAAATAATTAAAACATAAACCATGCTGTAATACTGCAGGCTAAATGTATTTGGTTTCCAGCCTATTTAAATTATAGTGAATTTCTACAGAAATGGTTTCCTCATCTTTTTTCAAATTACCAAAGACTAATTTATGTTTAATTAGATTGAAAATAATTCCATGTGCTTTGGAATTAATGATTCTAGATAACCATGAAACACAGGCTTTGAAAATCCAATGATGCTTTATACCCCTGAACAAACTGATGGTGAAAAACTTAAAACTTCATTAGCATCTCCAGTTCCTGCTAGTTAGGCAGTGGGAGGATAAATTCTAAGTAAAGCTTTCAACCAACATCAGGTATTCTTGCAATTGAGCACTATTACAGAACCCCAATTTCAAAATACAATGGGAAGAGATGAAACTCTAAAATGTTTGTGAATATATAGTAATCTACTTGCTGTAAAAACAATAACAACAGCTGACATTTATACAGAGCAAACAAAACACTTCTCTCAAAACAGGCATGAAGTAGTACTGCCAATAATTATGAATTTTTATGGAAAGGAACACAGAGGCTGAGAAATCAAGTGATTTGTACAGGTTCATCATGTCCCTCAATGTCAATGCCAGGTTTCTAAATCCAGTACTCTTTTCATAACATGCAGCTTTGCCACAACATCAAGACTTGTCCTGCATGGCAAGAATGTTTTTTTTTTTTCCACATCTTAGGCTATGAAAAATACTTGATGACAATTGCAAAACTTAAAATTCTACTAACTTCAAAATCAATTTTTTACACAATTGCTTCTGCCAATATTATTTTCTCCTTTCAGGGTAAAAACCAATGTGACGTCCTTAATAGTCACAATAACAAAGTTATAATCGAATGAGGATTTTCAGACAGATGATGGGGTATTGACTTCTCTGGTGGCATCATTTTTGCTTTTCCTTACAATCTTTTTGGCTTTCTTTCATGTGTGTCTAGTCTTCCCCCATTATACTATAAGCTCCTTGAGGACAGGGGCATTTTCTTTTTTGTATTTTGTACATCTAGCACTTCACCAATACTTGACCTATAACTGATGTCATTTGTTCTTCATGGTTTTTTAAACCCTTACCTTCTGCTTTAGAATCAATACTGTGTACTTGCTCAGTGTCACACAGTTGGGAAGCATCTGAGGCCAGATTTGAAACCAGGACCTCTCTTCTCTAGGCCTGGCTCTCTATCAAGCCACCTAGCTGTACCCTAATTCATTTTGGGGACTGCTGATATCACAGGGTGATGACTTGACTTGTGTGTGAACTGTTATGGTGAAAATCACCTTTAAAGATTGTTAAAATATTAATTTATGGTCGCCAGGGAATTCAGCTATGCAATTCCCTAAATGAAACACTCAAGTCAGAATGGAGTTTATGGTGGTTTAATCACAATGGGAGTAAGAAAAGGGAGAGGGAGAGAAGGAGAGAGGAGGAAAGGGAAAGAGGTTAACTCAACCTTCTTATAGAGTCAGAGGGAGTTTTAGGCCTGGAAGGCCAAGGTAGAGAAGGGAATCAGTCCTTGACTCAGGTGACCAATTTGAAAGAAGCTGTCTGCAGGGCTCCTCCCTGCTCAAGCTCCTCGTAGGAACTGCCGCCCAGCTCTCTCTACAGGAAGTAAGCGAATTCCAGAGGCTGCTTTCTACGTCACTTCCTCTGCCTCACAAGTGCCAATGGTGTCTCAAGCTTGGCTTAGGACAGCCCAGGTGGGCAGTTAGTCATCTCTGATTTGTCATTGACTAGCACATGCCCTTGCAATGTGGGTGTACACAATTCTGGGTGCTAGGCCAAGCAAGATGGAGATTTAAAAATTCACAGAACTTGATTTAAATGAGGCAGAGAGGATAATATGGGAGCCTTCCATGTCTGACCAAGCTCTAAGTGTTCCACAGAATCTGCATCAGCTACCTTTACAGCCATTGGAACAAACTGTTCTCATCTGACCCTTTGCTGGGGGAGGTCTTCACTTGCTTGGGGTAAACATTCCCCCTAATACACAGACAGGTTTGTGGCCCTTTGGCTATTCTCAGCATGGTTTAGCCCATCTACCATGATTTCTACTGGTGTGTGGCGGCTGCACATACTAAAGCTTCTTGCAGCCACAGGTGAGAGCTGAGTGTCAGGTGGACACCAAAGGTAGATGAAGAGCTTTAAAAAGGGATTGGGATGTATCATGTTCAAGGAGCACTAGCACCTCTAGTCTGGCACACAGTAGGTCCTTAATAAATGCTTAGTGAAAAATGAACTCCAGAGAGATAATATGGTTGGCATGGTGATTATCATTTTAGATTCCTGTTTATAACTTTTACAAAAATTGTACAGGAACCTGATAATTTATCTAGTTTACTTCCCTGATTTTTTGGTTGGAACATAATTCCTTCACACACACACACACACACACACACACACACACACACACACACACACACACACATACACAGAAAAGAAAATTTCTTAAAGAAGTACTTTATAAAAAATTTTTTTTAAAGAAGTGCTTTATAATGAAGTTTCACTTGTGGGTGACACTAGGTGGCAGGCATCTTGGCTTACATATCCCTAAGGCTATGCATGATCAGGACAAGGGAAAGAAAAGAATTCCCTCTCATCTCAAGATATAGTCCTTTTTGTTAACTGTAAAGGTCTGACAACTTCTTATAGTCATGGCTTTACATGGGTAAGATGAAATATTAATGCACCTGTCCTAAGGAATGTAGGACTGATATCACATTAATTCAGGATCACTAGAGAGTTAATATCATCTTATTATTACTTTTATTTTTATTGGTCTTTGATAAACTTTCTTACCTTTGATTTTGCCAGCTGAGATAAAAATTCAAATATTTTTCTCATTTTCACAAGATGATTGATAAGTTAAGATAATTTTTATTTTCATTATTGGTCTTAAATAATTTTATATCTAATTTTGCTATTTGATTTAGAATTCATTTTTATTTTTTATCTTTGCCATACTCATTACTATTTTATTTGCTATTTTGAATTGGCTTATAATTTTTATTTTTTAACATTATATACTCTTGTTTTAATATTTAAATGAAAAGGGGGATATGTAGCATACCAGGCATGTTAACATCTTAGAAGTATGGTTGATGTATTGATATTGTGTCATATATATTCATTTACCAGACACATGGTCAGATCACTTAATGTTCATTGTATAGAAGTTACAGTCCAAAGGACAAGAGAATTCCTGAGTGGCCACAGGGTCCTAGCTCACACCTGGTCAGACCACCTTCCTTTACAAGGCGCATGTCAGTTAATCTCCACCTCTTTGATCTCGTCATTGTCAATTCAACCAATGTTAAAACCTATGCCATGTTACATATTCATTGATCACCTCCCAATCCACATTCCTAAAACCTCCAATAAATATTGGGGAACAAGCGTGAATCTCTCTCTCTTACATCCCTGGATCTTCTGATTGCTCTGTCCTATCTTTTCTTCCCTGACCTCTCTTTCCTCGTGACGCTGTCGCCCCCATGCTTCCTATTAATCCTTTGATACTCTTGTCCATAGTAGGCATTAAGGAGTTCTTACTTCCCATCTGTTTTCTTATTCCTCATATATTTCCCATTAATTCTCTGGCACACTTGTCAATGGGAAATATTCACAGAGATTGCGACTCCCCACGTGTTTTAACTTGTTGTCTCTGAGTCTTCATTATTCATCTATTTCTTTCAGTCTCCCTTCTCCTTCTCAGGTTATCACCCACAGGTAAAATATATAGGAACAGCAGGCCGGTCTCTATAGAAATTAATGAATAAAAGTTCCTGAATTATTGTTAATTAAAAGTGTACTGGCTCCTTATATAATATTGTGAAGGGTGAATCAAACTCGCTTTGTCTATCAGTCAGCGACTTTTAAGTTAATCAATAAAAAACTTAAATACCCCTACTTAGTACCTTACCAGTCACTAAGTATGAGAGTTCACAAATCACTTGCTAGAGTGGGTGACAATGCCAGAAGCCACTGCCATCCCCACCCCCTACCCCAGGCAGTGCTAGGCAAATTGAAAGACTGTGATCAGTTCCCATAAAGTGGGGAAGTGATGTGGAAAAAGGAGTACTAAAAGTCCTGAACTTCCTGTCCAAGGGACTTCTCCTTGAGGCTTCTCCTTTGGAGTTCTTCTTTGGAGTCTCTGTTCCTTGGATCTTCTCCTTTGGAATTCTATGGAGGACGGCTCCTTGGGGCTTTTGGATTTGGACTTCGACTTGGAGCTTTGGGACTTTGACTTTAGGCTTTGGAGTTCCTTGGATTTGGGGACTTTCTTCTTTGGTTCACTGCTCCCCCTGGTGAGTTTAACTCATGAGGATTATTCTACATGGGGACCTTGCCAGGATCCTGTCCAGCTTGCTGGTGAGTGACTAGGATTCCCATGTGGAAATGTAAAAATGGAGATTTTGAACCCTAGACTTCAATCCCCAGAAGTCCTTGGTATTTTCCAGAATTCCCTATAATCTCACCTGAGTACCCACGTTGGTGAGATCACAATTTGTATTTAACTGGCAGTAATGCCTCACATGAGCTCTCTTCCATTGCAATGATGTAGCAAGTATAGTGGTAAGCTAACCATGGGCACATGGTTTTTATTTTGAATCTTCTTTATTCCTTGATTTTCTAATAATCCTTAATAAACCTCATAAAATATAACATTTTTATTAGATATATAATTTAATTTGTACAGTTAATGACAACCATTGGTCGATGAGAACTTCTCAATTTAAAAAAAAATAGCCTAGATAATTTTTTTTTAAGTCACGTTTCTCCTGTCAAGGCTTTTTGGCCCTCCTCACAAGCTTCTATTGATTCAGCTTGCAAGCTGCTTCTGCCTGTTCCTGCCTCCAGCCATCTGCACTTGCCTTCAGCCATCCACTTGACCTTCTTGCCCTTCTTGCCCCATATGCTCTCCACGGCCCAGCCCCAGCAACTCTACTAATTTTCTCCAAGCCAGATTGCCTCAGGCCCAGTCCCAGGACCCAGGCTGCTGGTAGTTGTCCCTGTATCTTTGGAATCACAAACCAACTGGTAAAAACTGGGGTGTTCTTTCCTTAGGCTACAATTAGCCTCCACATGGCTAGGGACCTCAGGGGGGGAAGAGACTTTTCCAAACACAAAGTTGATTACATGTATGGTGTATTTTATGAGAGCAGTGAATTTCCTATTTCAAAGGATATTTTTTGAGTGCACTGACCCTTTTACTTATCTTACCTGAGATTCAGGGGAGAAATTCATCTCTCTGCAACTCTTTGCCATTTGGGTCTGCCCAATTTGGGATTCCTAAAACCCATGTTGTTCCTTGATATGGGGAATTCCATAGTACTGACAAAAGGAATTTCAACAGATAAAAAACAAAACAAAACAAAGCAAAACAAAAACGAACTTTAAAAAGACTGGAGGTTATATTTTTAAGATTTTTCAGACTTCAATGTTTTATAAAAATCTCTGGATTTTATTGCATTTTGCTGATTGTTTTGTTTAAGATTTAATTTTGTTGGTTTTAAGTTCATATATTAATGTATTCGATACTATTCTGTTACACTGAATCATTTTAATATACTGGGTTTTAACTACTGTTATATTCTGTTGCTTTTCCCTATAACTATACTGAACAAATATTGAATAAGCCCATATATAAAAACAGCTTTTTCTATTTTGACTTTGTAAATTGTCACATAGAGGATGGATGGATTTCATCAAAACTGGTTACAATTGTATAACAACCTTTGGAAAATTTAATGAGCTAAATGCCTCAAATTGATTTTAAGGGATTTTTAGACATAATTTTTAGATTTTTTTTTCAACAACTCTGTGATCATTTTGTCTGCCTCTAACAGGAGGTAAGGTTCATTTTAGTAGCTGAAGTGAAATATAATTATAATCCCCACCTCCCACATTTATAAAAATGTGAATGGTTGGGACATCACAGTCTCATAACAATGGAGCTGGGAAGTTAATCCCAGGGCATGGTAGCCCTGGATGGCTCCCAAAAGAGACTCTCTCTCATTTATAACTCTTCAGCTCACTTTATCCTTTCACCAGAATGATCTCTAGATTTTTTGATGATGTTCTAGACCCAAATAAGCTTTACTTTGTTTAAAAATATATTTGCCAAGGTTGAAACATTGCTACACCTGAAAAACTTGTGACAAGTATCCATCAGTTCATAGGTTTTTTATGTCATACAGCAACTTATATGAAATATGATAGTGGTTTTGTTTGCTATTGTAATTAACTGGGCTATGGTAAATTTTGGGGATTTGGGTACTTTTTGAATGTGCATTACCTGTTGTTACTACTGTTCTTTAAAAAAAAACCTGTTACTTTGTGAAAATCATTTTGCACTCACACATGGCTGACAGTGTGTCAATGATTATAAGCTATATTTTGAATTTTTAAAACTTTTATAATTATATTTTTATTGCATATGCAATATACTATTTCAGTTTTTTATTTTCTCTCCTTTTTATATTTGAAGCACATGTCATCGGTATTAACATTTTCTTTAACTTTTTTTGATTTTGCAGTAATATAAGTTTAAAATATATTTGCTATAATATTAATGCCTACCCAAAAAGCTTTAGACTATAAAAAATGATGCTATTGTTTAAAAAAAAATTATGGGACTTTGCTTAATGATTGTCTGATTCCAGGACAAAAGAATACAAAAAGAGCCATTGCACAGTGCCAAAGAAGCACAAAGCTAAACAGCATAGTGCCAATAGAGCATAAGGTCAAAGAGACCAACCAATCCCGATGGGGTTGATGAAAATTTTGAGCCAAGACAAGAGGACTTGAACTTGTTTGGGGTTCGAGGTTGGGGCTGTCTAACATGTGCTAAAGGCAGGTCTTCCTTGTTCCACATTCTACCAAGTATCTCAAATTTGGCTCCTACCTGGCTCTTATAATCTAGTCCCTTTTCTGTCTTTCATAATGTGGCAACTTTCTGTAGTCCTGGCTACTGACTGGGTAAATGCATAATTGCTTAAATCACTTTAATTGGACCCTGATTCAAGGACTTATTCAAGGATTCATTTTTCCTTTTCTTAGAATTTTTACACATAAGACTTTGATAGTCTATATTTTATCCAGAAGTTATCTTTTTTTTTACTTGGATTTTTTGATGTTTTTTATTTCTCTTGTCAATTGATTCATATACCTCATAACTCAGCCATGCATTCCTAAGTGATCCCTGTGTTTTTCAATCACCCTCTTCAGGAAGGAATGTATAATTATTACTATTTTAAATTGCAAAGTTTAAATTCCTTTTGAGAGTAATTTTAGGTTAAGAAACATGCTACCTCTCCAAATCCAAAAAGTGAAGTTTGGAGAAGACACCATTAAGATGCCTCCACAGACCACAAGTTCACCAGAAGATCCAGAGTGAACTTTGGTAGTGATTTGAACTGTGTGGGGTTTGAATGCATTTGTTTTGTATGTATACTCTTATGCCGAAGGGGACTGCCCCCTAACTGGCTTTTTGTCAATGTGCCTAGCAATTATTGGTTTTGTTCTCTTTTCCTCTTATCCTCAAATTACTGTAATTTTATAGCTGGTATGTTTACAAGACCCATCTGAGAGACTAGTCTTCCTCGGGCCTCATGGGGGTATATAAAAATGGAGATTTTGAACCCTAGACTTCAATCCCCAGAAGTCCTTGGTATTTTCCAGAATTCCCTATAATCTCACCTGAGTACCCACGTTGGTGAGATCACAATTTGTATTTAACTGGCAGTAATGCCTCACATGAGCTCTCTTCCATTGCAATGATGTAGCAAGTATAGCGGTAAGCTAAGCACAGGGATTTTGAATGGGCTAATCAGCCATGGGCACGTGGTTTTTATTTTGAGTCTTCTTTATTCCTTGATTTTCTAATAATCCTTAATAAACTCATAAAATATAACATTTTTATTATTAGATATATAATTTAATTTTTACAGAGAGCAAGCTTCATTTTACCATATCAATCTTTAGGGTAGGCTAGGCAGTCTCCTTACCTCCTTCCCTTCCATATTTTCCTCTTTTTACTAATATTCCAATTAAACAAAATTGTTAAAAGTTGCTAATAGTTTTCCTGATTTAAGGGATACTAATCAGTGACCACTTTTTTATAACTCTCTTATTTAGTGAAAATCCCAATTTAACCATTATAATATCTAGTTGATATTATCTATATTCCATTTAATTTGTAGTGCTTTTAGAAATAAAATATTCTAATTACATAGTAAATGTGCATCAAATTGGCAGAATTCTGCAATTTCAAAATCTGTGAAAACTATCAATTTGCATAGCAAGTTAAAACACTGTGGAAAATGGCTGTTCTTTTCATTTTTAAAAGTCTTTTCAATTATAGCAATTAGATATCAGACAATACAGAAATAACTAGAAATGCAGCTGTGTTGCTGAATTTTGACTTAGATCATTTACACCATGAAATTACATTTTCCAAGGAAAACAGTCACTGAACAGAAGAAGCCAATACAAAGATGGCTGGTGAAAATGTAGTCATTTCAATTGTTGAAATTAATAGGTATACAAAAAAATGATGAAAAGACGAATTAATGGATGTCAGAAGATCTTAGTTTTATTCTTTCCTGGTTCTAACACTATGGGAATGTTATAAAGAAAGGGTTCTTAGGGATATAAGGAAAGGGTTCTGGAAACATTTCTTTCTTTTTTTTTCCCCTCAAATATTCTGATGACCACAGGCCAATATACTTTCCTTCATAATCCTATGGATTTTATGCAGGTCTATATAGGTTTCATTGACTGCCCCAAAATGTTCTTAATGTGACCGAGAAAATATGGTTTCAAGACTGTGAATTGCCAAAACTGTAAAGATACTTTTAGTGTCTTGAATTAAATAAAAATTAAGTGGTCGCCATGGTAAAAATTCCCAAAAATGAAATACCCAAGTCAGCTGGGTTTTATGGAGATTTTAATTAATATGAATGAAGGAATTAAGGGAAGGGAGAGAGACAGAGTAAGAGGAAATAGTAGGAAAAGGCCTAGGGCCTAGGCCAAATGGCCTAGGCCTTTCTCTTTAAAAGAGAAAACTAAATCAGTCTTTTATCCACTCACCACAAGATTTTGTCCCAAGCAAAACTCTAGTGTTCAGAGAGACCCTCCAATTTAGCTTACAAACTCAACTACATTCAGAGGCCCAACTACTCCAACTAGTCCGAGATCCAACTAACTCCAAGTTGAGAGAGCCAGCTCCTTTTAAAGAGAAATTTCTCTTATGTCACCTCCCCTAAATTTTCACATCTACCAATCACAGTAGACGTTTTCCACAGGACTGACCATTCTTAATTCACATCTTCTTTTGTTAATCACCTTCCCTGAGTAGACTAAAACTTCACACCTCTTGCTAAGCTTTCCCTTTGTAAGTTGCTTGACCTTTTAGTGATTAATTTAACCTTTATAGGTACTTAGCACCCTTTTGTATTAGATCTAAAAATAGACCCAACTTAAGGTTTTGGCCTTACTATAAGTATAAATTAGGGACTTTTTCATTGTTCAGTAAGGAGTTTTACAACTTTATCTTTCCCAAAAGTATGCCTAAGTATGGGAAGAGTAATGTTAAAATTCCCAATACATTCCTGATCAAGTACCTCCATTGTTTAAATGGGGAATAGCCTTAACCAAATGTTCTAAGGTAGAATCTGAGAAGTTTTAAGAGTCACATTAACACAAAAAAAAATACCAAGTATGCTTATTACAAGGTAATTTACTTAGTTTGGACTAGATAGATTCTGGTTCACCACTGGCAGTTTCTTCTGATGTTAAAATTCTGCAAAGTTATTTGATCTTATAAAGAGGTAGGTTGTGATAGAAGGGAAAGAGAACAGAATTTGAAGTCAGGGAGTCCAGTGCAAGCTTTAACTTGGCTAAATTACCTCAACCCCATGGCTCCTGATAACCTTATTATCTAAAAATGAAGGTCCTAGAAGGTCCTTCACCATTCTAAATCAATGAATCATATATCCTATTGACCTTTAATTATATGGAAAACAGACCTAATACTGGTTCTCTCTTCTTTTTTATTATTCCTTTGCTCATCAAATGAGTAATATGAGAAAATCTTTGAAAACTATAAAGCACTGTACAAAACGTAAGATATCATTTATTCCCAATCAACTGTTATGAATATTTTTATCTTTCAGGACCCATAGTCTTGAAATCTTATGAGAATTTTTATTTGTTAAAGTTCTTCCTTCTTCCTTGATTCTCATTTCCAAATACCAAATTCTCTTAATTCTAGCCTTAAGAACTCTCCCCAACTCAGCTTTAACTTGCCTTTCTAGCATTCTGTTCCCCAACTTCCCTGCATGAACTCTGGTTCAGCCATACTGGCTGTAAATATCAACATATTCCTGGTATATTATTTGTGTTTTCTCCCTCTTTAGCTTTGCTAAAGTGAAGCCCTATTAAGAATACACTTGTCAAAATCAAAATCCAGCTTCTTCTTTAAAGTCCCACTCACAGTGTAACTCCTACCATAACCCTTCACCAATGATATCAGCTAGAAACAAATGTAGCATTTATCATCCCTATAGCTCTCATTTGGCATTTATTATACATTTACTTTACTATTGTGGTAATCATCAATTCTCATTTATTTAAAATCTTCTATAATAGATACTAGTGATGTAAGAGTAAGACGTGGTTTCTCCACCATAGTTTATATATTTCCCTCAAAAATTACATAAGCTTCTGGACAGAAGGCATTATTTCTTTTACTACCTAGTACCTCAGTCTATATATCAGTTCAATAGCCATTTATTAAGTTCCTTCCATAGGCATGGGATATATGTAGCATTTAGTAGGCCCACCAAAGCAGGCCGCTGGAATATTCCTCTTAGGCTAGTATGCTTAACTCGGAATACATGAAATACATGAGTTCATTGGGACTTCTGCTTCAAGTAAATGTCATCATATTTGATAAGGCTGAATGCCATGCCACTGGGATCAAGAATATACTGAGAGATCAGCTAGCTCTGGGATTATGACATTACAGGAGCTCCCTTAAGCCTTGATCCCTTGTGGTATTCTTATAGAGAGGTACAATTGAAAGAAGACAATGTCATCAATGGAATAGAATATGATGAGACTGTCTTCAATAGTCTAACTATTTAAGATATCAGTACTAAAGACAGGCCTATCTTTAATACCATTACCTGCCTTTCCAGGTTTCTCTGGCCTGTACTCTTTGACAATGACACTGGTCTCCCAGCTCTTCCATCCCTTGCCTCTGAGCATTCTTTTTGGCTGTCTCCAAACAAGGAACATTATCCCTCATCTCCCTTGATCACCTTCCCTGGCTTCCTTTAATCTCATCTACAATAAGAAGCCTTTCCTAACTCTTCTTCATTGGAACTCCCCACTTCCCATCTGTTGTTCTACTCAGTTAGTGCTCCATGAGACATAATGTCCTTTGTACAGAGTCCTGAAATCTCATCATCAGGCCTTTTACTCAATATCTTTCTGACTCCCTCAGTCTCCTCTCTCTTCCAATTGGAGAGCAATTGCCCCCACTAATGAGAAAGAACAAAAGAAAACAAAGAAGTCAGAGGAATCCAGAGGGGTTAAGAGATGTCTAGCTGATGTTCCCTAAAGCAGCTGCAGTCAGCTGAAGGCCTGGGTGCTGACCTTGGGCTCTAAAAACCAGAAACAATACTTCAACTGACAAAGAAGCTATGGAGATTTTTTTGAAATTACAGAGAGACTTCAGACTGTGGGGCAGGCCAGTCACTTGAGGCAGCTCCTTCCCACATCATAACTCTCTGGGAGTGGTGGTAGGGAGTAGCAAGTAAGAAGGTCAGGTAGGACTGTAATGGGGAGAAGCCAACATGGGCTCCTGCCCTCAAGGAGTGACCATGTAGGTTCTTCTCTCAGGGTCCCTTTTAAACAGGGGAATTGGTATTGACACCCCGCTTGTATTCTACTGTCACTTCTAATCAGAAACTTCCCTTTGATGTTAAAATGCTAAAGAAATCATCCACAATTGGGGTCTCTCAACCCTTCTCAAATCCATGCAGTCTGGCTTCTGCCTCATTTCTCAACTGAAATTGCTCTCACCAATTTCTCAATTGCCAAATTCAATGGATTTTTAAAAATTCTCATTTTTCTTGGCTACTTTGCAGCTCTAATCTTGGCTCCTAGTTTCCTGTGATACTGCTCCTACCTCTAAAAACTACTGCTCTTCAGTTTCTCTTGTTGGATCTACAGCACAGGGGCACTCTGTGGGGGTCCTAGGCCCTTTTACCTTGTCTCTGAGATCATAAACTCTAGACAAATAATTCTAATACTCACCCCAGCCTTTCCAATGCCTACAGCTAACTCAAATCCAACATGTCCAAAAAAGAATCCATCAACTTTCCCCCTCAATCTCTTCCCCATTCCACAATGTTCCTAGTACTGTCCAGATCACCACAATCCTTCCAGTCTTCCAATGTTATAACCTTGGTGTCTTCCTCCACTCTTCTCTCATGTTCACCTCACAGCTGTACTCATTTGCCATATTTTTTTCCTCTATATAAAAAGTATGATCATGTAATTCCTCACTCAAGAAACTCCATTAGCTTCCCTGCTGCCTCCAGAATCTATCCTTCACTTGTCATTTAAAGTTTTTCAAAACCTGATCCCTTCTCAACTTTTAAACCCTTTCTTTTGTCTTACTCCCCAAGAAAATCACTTGCACATCCAAAAAGAATTTATTAATCATTTATTTTTCCATCTCTTCTTGTGCTTCACCTCTCCTGTATTTCATTCTTATTCCAACTTCTAACTGGGGTATAACTACTGTGGTAGCTTCACTTTTTTCCCTTCAAAGTCTGAACCCTACTCCCCCCCCCCCCACACACACACTTTACACTTTATTTATTTAGAGTATTTTTCCCATGGTTACATGATTCTTGTTCTCTCCCTCCCCTCTTCCCTTCCCCCTTCTGGAGCTGACAAGTAATTCCACTGGGTTATATATATATTATAACTCAAAACCTATTTCCATACCATTTATATTTATAAAAGAGTAATCTTTTAAAACCACCCCCCCTCCCTACACTCATATATCCATTAAAAAAGTGATAAATCATGTTTTTCTTCTGCATTTCTACTCCCATAGCTTTCTCTAGATGTGGATAGCATTCTTTCTCATAAGTCCCTCAGAATTGTAGCAAAGTTTATCACATTTGATCATCCCACAAAGATTCAGTTTACTGTGTATAATGTACTCCTGGTTCTGCTCACTCCGAATCAGTTCATGGAGGTCTTTCCATGAATCCTATTCAATCAATTCAACTTAATACTGCTATATGCCACCTTGCCCCCAGTCCACTACCATTCAGACCTTTCCAGTTAGTTTCCCTTGATTACTTAAATCATTGTCAGGTTTGTCCCTATACATGTGCTGCTGAAGCCACTAGGAAAACATACACATTGCTCTTTTTCATGCATTCTTTGGTCTAGATAAACTAGCTTACTAGCTGATCCTTGGCAATCCATCGGATGGGCTTTGGCACATACCTGAAACATACCCTTTTCCTCATTCTCATTGTAATTTTGGGAGACTCTTGCTCCTTCAATGGAGAAATAAGGATTGAAGGCAGTGAGGAAATTACACCATCTTTTATATTGTTTCATTCAGTCAAAATTCACTTGAAACATATGTTGAAGTTGTTATATGTAATTGGGAAAATAAAATGTTTGCATTTTTTAAAAAAAGAATTCATTTAAAGTGTCAGCCTGTATTGCCAGTTGCTAGTGCTCCTCCCCATTACATCACTACATTCATGTTGATGCTATTAAACAGAATACAAGTTTCCTGACAGCACGAACTATTTCATTTTTTGTCTTATATTGCTTGGCATACAGGTCAGATCCTAGTAATAATAAATGCGGTTTAACTGGCTAAGTGAATAAAGGGCAAGGCCTGGAGTCCGGAAAACAGTTCAAATCAGGCCTCAGGTGTTTACTAGCTCTGTGACCTGAGGCACTTAACCTTTGTTTACTTTAATCCACTGGGGAAGGGAATGACAGACCACTCCAGTATTTTAGTCAAGAAACTCTTAGGACAGTATAGGCCATGGGATCATAAAGAGTCAGAGAAATCTGAACAATAAGGCTGAATGACTTATCCCCAATTAGAGTGCAAGTTGCTAAGGGCAGAGACTAAATTGTTCTCTTTCTCTTTCTTATATGCAGCACAGGCAGTGTTCATTTTATGGGATTTAAGTTAATTTAGTAAAACAAATGTTAGGTGCCTCCTGTGTGCCAAGCACTGGAGAAACCAAGACCAAAATAATAATAATAATAATGATAATAAGTCCTCAAACAGTTTCTACCTTCAGGGACCTATATTTTAATAAAGAGGACTCCTGGCCGTCCCCATGCAAAGAATTGGAAAGGAGAGGCTTTGGAAGTCATTAGGCCAACTCTCACATTTTCATATGAGGAAAATGAGACCCAGAAGTCCTTGGTCCAAATTTACACAGGCACTAAGTGATGTTAAGAAAGTAATAAATGCTTCTGGTTCACTGCAGGTTCAGCTGGTCAACAAGTACTTATTAAGCACTTAAACCCCCATGCACCTTGAGAGCTGAAGGCAGCAACAAAAGCCATCAAATCCAGCTCTATCATTTTGCAGAGGTCCAGAAGGGGTGCGGGAGCCCACGGCCCCCCATGAGGTAGGTAAGGAGCAGGACTGGGGTAGAGCCAAGGTCCTTCAAATCCTTCTCTGGCCACCGTCCCGGGCTGCTTGTAATCCTCAAGCCCCCAGTTTTACTTCTGACTTCCCTCGGCCAGAACACACATAGACCGCAGTCTCCGGACTCCCTCCGGGATTTTTCCCCAGGTCTAGGAGATGGGAGAAGGTTGAAGTTCACCCAGCTGATCGGGAGAGGTTGGGGGCCGCGGGCAAAACAGCAGCTGGCAGGGGCAGACGATAGGCTGAGAGAATAGCACGCGCAGAGCAGCTCCCTCCACACCGCCCTTCCCCCACGCCAGTCACGTCTCGGAATCGTTTCTCTCCTCTTCCCGGGGCCCGTTATTAAAATAATGACCAAGGTAAACCGCTTGCCCTCCTACCTGTATAAGGCCGCTGTGAGAACAGCAGCGGTCCTCCGGAGCTCGGCAAGAAGCCATGGGTATGCTGAGAAGCACCGCAGGGTCTCCTTCAGAAACTTTCACTTGACAGCTTAGCTTTTTCACTCAGGCAGAACGGCGGTCAGCCCTGGAGGGCGGGGCTCTGCAAGGCACGAGCCAATCCCTGTGTGCGCAAGGCGGGCGGCTCTAAAGACCTAGAGGACGCCCGGCTGTCCCCATGCAAAGATGGCGGCCTCCTTGCGGCTGGGCTGTAGCCGCCCAGTCCTGCGGTATCTTCTGGGCTCCTCCGTTGGCCGGCGGCCGGAGGCGGTCGTGACCTCGCTCAACCACAGCGTGGGCTTCCGGGGGTTTCACGGCACGGCGTGGCTATGGGGTGAGTGCTCAGGAGAGATGTGGTATGTCTTCCTGGGTTCTGGGCTTGGCCCGAGGGAGGCAGCTCGGGATCTGCAGGGCCAGGTTGAGGCCAGGCCTCAGTCGGGCCTCCCCTTCCCGTTTTGGGGGCAACGCTGACCCGAGGGCTTTGTCCGAGCGGCCTGGAATTGGAAGTGCCGGTAGAGGTCACCGAGGCCAGGCCCCGCCCCTTTCTTCCTCTTCACTCTCGGCTTTTAGCAGCTTCAGAGAACGATTCTCCCATCCCCTCTTTCACTCCTCTCGCAGCTCTTGGGCTAGTGGATAGAGCGCTGGCCTTAAATTCAAATCCTGTCTCCATATAGGCTTAAGAACCTGGGCAAGTTACTCTGATTCTCTGTGCCTCCGTTTCCTCCTCTGTACAATGGGGTCAGTACTGGTAGTACTTATTAACAGGAGTTATTGTGAGGATCAGACGAAATTATATGTGCAAAGCGCTTTGCAAACCCTAAAGTATTGTATAAAACCAAGGCTCTGCTTTGTGCTAGATCCTGTGCTAACCGCTGGGGTTATAAATAATAAAAAGACAGTCCCTGCCCTCTGAGAGCTTACAACCCAAAGAATGATTTCTTCTTCCTTCTTCCTTCCTTCTTCTCCTTGTAGCATTTACACTGGCCACAATCCTGTCGAACATTCTGGGTAGCTGGGCTAAACAGTTGAGTGTCTAACCCATAAGTAAGTTATTTGGGGGGCAAGTATCTATTCTAAGTACATGAAGACTTTCCCTGCCATAAGGGGCAAATGAAAACAGGTCCCCCCCCCCCTCCTCCCATGACAATGGAAGTGGCTGAAGCCAGCACTCTCAGGCTCTTAGAGCTTGATCAAAAATCAAAGTTGCCAAGGTCATCCACTGTGACAATGACTGAAGAGTGAGGCTGATGACTTTGTGCTATTCTGTCTTTCTGACCTCCCAGTTTACAGTGCAAGTCAAGATAGCACTCTGTGAAGGCACTGATCCTCTTTGAAACAACAACTACTACTACCACCACCACCACAGCCAAATTTAAGAAAAGAAAATCTACTTATAGTAACACTGCATTATAAAAAGAAAAAGAAAACATACTACTATTATCTAACGCTCCCATTTAAGAAAAAATGCTAGTCTTTATCAAAAATACACATGCAGTCAAGCAAATCATTCCTCTTTGGCTGTGTGTACATGTATGTGTATAAATGCATAAATATATGTCTCATGTATATATGTGTATGTGTGTGTATATGTTTTGTACATTTGTATATATTCTTATTCTACTACTAGTCTTTCCCCTCTCAGGAAGTGAGCAGCAGCATATTTCATCATAGGTGCTCTAAAATCAATGCTGTTGTCCATTCAGCCATTTATTAAGTATGTATTGTTTGGCAGGGGTTCTGGTAGATACTTTTGTATGTAAATATGGTATAAATACAAACAAAGAAAGAAAACCACACATTAAATGGTGATAGAAAGGATGGAAATAAGGGGAGAAGGTACCTGGGAGATATGGTGGAGAAAGTGGAGGAAATGAAGGTTAGTTCATCTGAGAACTTCCTCAAAATGGAGGTTCTGGGAAGAACTCAGCAGTGTGAAGAGGGGTCTTCAGAAACAGAGGGATTTTCCAGGAAAAGAGAAGGCTTTCAAGGTGGGTGAAGGACCCTTTCACGTATTGAGTACCAGGTACCAGTACCTGAGAAGGTACTTTAAGACATGGAGAGATGAGTGGGAGTGCAGAGAGTTAGTAGGGAGGAGCAGAGAAAAATGAAGGACAATTGGTTCCTCAGAAGGATTGATGGGTTACTTAGAAAACTCTAAGAGAGTCAAAGTTGGTTGCTAGAAGTCCTTTTCTTACTATAGTGGGAAACTGAAGAAGATCCCATTACGAACAGTATAGCTGTTTTGCAGGGCTTCTTATAGAACCATGAATCTACATCTTATCTTTTTTTGGCTCATTGCCACAAGGATGATGGATAGGGGTTTGTAGTGCAGAGGGAAGACCCTTAGCAAGTCTGAATCCCCATTGTATTGATTCCAAGATGGAAGGTAAAGGCTTAAAAAAGGGGTGGGGGACAACTATTGCCTCCCCCTTACCACTCTTCTGCCTTAGAACCAATACTCTATTGATTATAAGATGGAAGGTAAAGGGTTTTTTTTTTGGGGGGGGGTGAGTATTGATGGGATAAGGGAAGAATAGCTCTCTAAATTGTACCGTTTCTGCTCGCTTCGCCATGCGTCTGTCCATATAAGGCTTTCTTGGTTTTTCCGAAATTGTCTCTTCATTTCTTACAGCTCAATAGTATTTACTTACATTCATAATTTGACCATTTTTCAATTGATGAGCACCTCCTTGGTTTCCGTTTTGTAAACATGGGTTGCTTTCCTCTTCTTTTGGTCTTTTTGGGATACAATCCTAGTGGTAATATTGTTAAATCAAAGGATATGTACAGTTTAGTGACATTTCTCAGCCTCTTATTTCACCAGAGGAAACTGAGGCCCAGAGAGTGAAGGGACTTGCCAAAGAACCAGGCTTCCATCCTGGATATTCTTCCCTGCTCCTATTGCTTTTTATATGACCCTGGAGATGGAGCCTCTTTTTGCTGTGTGGGATTGTAAAGTTGTTGCCTCACTCTCCCCTAATGCTAGACAGTTGGAATGTTTATTTTCCTAGATGATGGAAAACTCTCTCCCAAGATGATGGTGTAGGGACGACCCCCACAAACATCATGCCAGTAGTCATTAAACATTAAGTGCCTGCTATATATTAGGTACTATGTTAAGTTCTGGAGACACAACTAGAAAACTAGTACAGTGTCTACTTTCTAAGAACGTGAATTCTGTTGGAGGAGATAGCATATAGGAAAGATATCAGCTGCAAGTCAGATGACAAGGTCCTATGGTCCTTAGAATAAAGGGGGAATGCATTTCTTTGATGCCATTTTCACTGATAAAATCATACTGGTTTCTGATGTTGAACCATTTGAATGTGCCAAGGATTTTAATGATAATTTTATTTTCTGAGTCTTCAATAGATGTGACAAAGGAACAAACAGTTTCCAGGCTGAATCCCAACAGGGATTGTATCTTCAGAGAATTATAATTGCAGGCTCTAGACTGGAAGCATTGTTATTCTTAAAAAAAAAAATTAAAAAATGTTTCTATGATACATTTTCCTTCCCTCCCCACTTCTGGAGCTGACAAGCAATTTCATTGGGTTATAGAAATGTTATCACTTGATACCTATTTCCATATTATTCATTTTTGCAATAGAGCAATCTTTTGAAACCAAACCTCCAAATCATGTACCTATATAAACAAGTGAGAAGTCATATGTTTTTCTTTTGAGTTTCTATTTCAACAGTTCTTTCTCTGGATATGGAAGTCTCTCTGGATTGTCTTGGATCTTTGCATTGCAACTAGTGGCAAAGTCTATTATATTATGTTGAATTGTGCCACAATGTTTCACTTTCTGTGTATAATGTTCTCCTGGTTCTGCCCACTCCGCATCAGTTCCTGGAGGTTCTTCCAGTTCTTATAGAAAGCCTCCAGTTCATCATTCCTTTCAGCACAGTAGTATTCCAGTCCCCATCAGATACCACAGTTTGTTCAGCCATTTCCCAATCGATAGACATCCCCTCATTTTCCAATTTTTTGCCACCACAGAGTGAGCTGTGAATATTTTTGTACAACCCTTTTTTTATTATCTCTTTGGGGTACAAACGCAGCAGTGGTATGGCTGGATTAAATGCATTCTTTTAGAGCCCTTTGGACATAATTCCAATTGCCTTCCAGAATGATTGGATTAATTCACACCTCCACCAGCAGTGTACTAGTGTCCCAGTTAAGCCACATCCCCTCCAACATTTATTATTTTCCTTTACTGTCATATTGGCCAATCTGCTAGGTGTAGGTACCTCATAGTTGTTTTGATTGCATTTTCTCTAATCAGGAGGGATTTAGAACACTTTTTCATGTGATTATTGATACTTTTGATTTCTTCATTTGAAACTGTCTATTCATGTCTTTTGACCATTTGTCAATTGGGGAATGGCTTGATTTCTTGTACATTTGACTTAGTTCCTTATGTATTTGGGGAAATTAGACCTTTGTCAGAGAATTTTGTTATAATTTTTTTTTCTCAGTTTGTTGCTTCCCTTCTAATTTTGGTTGCATTGATTTTATTTGTATAAAACCTTTTCAATTTAATATAAACAAAATTGTTCATTGTACATTTTGTAATGTTCCCTATCTCTTACTTGGTCTTAAATTCCTTCCTTTCCCACAGATCATATATGTATATTATTCTATGTTCACCTAATTTATTTATGATTTCTCTCTTTATATTTTAAGTCATTTACACATTCTGAATTTATCTTGGCATAAGGTGTTAAATGTTGATCTAAACTTAATCTCTCCCATACTGTTTTCCAATTTTCCTAGCAGTTTTTGTCAAACAGTGGGTTCTTGTCCCCAAAGTTAGGATCTTTGGGTTTATTGTATACTATCTTGCTGAGGTCATTTACCCCTTGTCTATTCCACTGATCCTCCCTTCAGTCTCTTAGCCAGTACCATATTGTTTTGATGATGACTACTTTGTAGTACTGTTTAAGATCTGGAACTGCTAGGCCCCCATCCTTCACTTTTTTTTTCATTTTTTTCATTGGTTTACTCAATATTCTTGGTCTTTTGTTCTTCCAGATGAATTTTGTCATTATTTTTTCTAATTATGTAAAAAAGTATTTTTGGTAGTTTGATAGGTATTACACTGAAAGATAAATTAGTTTAGGTAGGATAAGGATTTCTATGTTGTGGGTCATATTAGGAAAAAGCACTTTGGTAAGATAATTTTGTATAATTAGCTAATTTTTAAAAAATGAGGTAAGATGAAAGACCTTTTCTAGTTAATCGATTACTTTTCATTTTCTGAAATGCAGTTCTCAAGAGACATTAGTCAGATATGTTTTCCCTAGACAGTTGTTTTTTTTTTAACCCTTACCTTCCATCTTGGAATTAATACTGTGTATTGGTTCTAAGCCAGAAGAGTGGTAAGGGCTAGGCAATGGGGGTCAAGTGACTTGCCCAGGGTCACACAGCTGGGAACTGTCTGAGGCCAGATTTGAACCTAGGACCTCCAGTCTCTAGGCCTGGCTCTCAATCCACTGAGCTACCCAGCTGCCCCCTTCCTAGGCAGTTTTACTAACTTAAAAAAAAAAAAAAAACTCATAATTTTTCAGAAGGCAGTCTTTCCAATTCTTCTCTTTGAATTCTGTCACTCTTTAATTTTAAACAGCAGTCAATGATGATCTATAATAGGATTAAAATTTTTCATTACTGGTGAATTCAGAGAAGCAATTTCAATTCATCCAGGAAGGAAGGCCACATGAGGAATGGTTATGTTCTTTTTTATTACATAAAAATGAAAATTATTTGGGACTGATTAATGGTCAAATTAATGGTCAAAATATACTCAGTAGTAGTAAATTAAAGGTCTCAATATAGTTCTCAATGTCAGCAGTAATGGAAACTCAGACAAAAACACGAAATATAAATTGTCATAGCAGGTGAAACAAAATTATAAAAATATTTGAAGGGCTATATGTTAAGACCATTAGCTTTGAACACAGTTGTCATAAACTGAAATGCAGATGTTTTAATTACAACCTTAGTTGAAAAAAATCTTTTTGTCAGATTTGGAATTCTAATTCTGACTGCCCTTTCTAAAATGAGGGGCTTGGACTAGGCCTAAGCTTCTCAACTCTTTTTTATGGATCATTATCCTTGACTCACTCACTATGCCTGTGTGTACCTCAGGTACTGTCTTCTCTTTTCTCTCTACAGTCTCTTTCTGTGATTACAGATCATTATATCTAGCCTTAGCCTTCTTGAACTGGCAGTACTCAACATGTTGTGAAAATAAATTCTTGGTTCTCTACCTAGTTGCAGTTAACACTTTGGTTAACAATAACTTAAGTACCCCTACTTAGTACCTCACTAGATTGTGAAGACATGTCTAACTCTCCTTTACCTACCTTTTGATTGAATCAACACAAGCTTGAATTATGTGGAGGAGCTCTAAAACTACTTAGAGAATTCATACCCCACGAAAGTCATGTCTGGAATCTGTGAACCCTTTTGATGAGAATTTACCCCTCCAGAAGGTGAGAAGTGGATCCCACAGACACTTCCTGGCAGTGTCAGGGCAATTTGGAAACTCTGATTGGCCCCTGTGAATAGGGGAAGGGATAAGAAGCCACTGTAAAAGGCCCTGAATTTCTGGGGCTAGAGAGCAGCTTCAAGAAGAAAGTTGGCCTCAGGAGTCATCTTCAGCTCAGAGTCATTCTCTTGACCTACCTCTTGGAGGGAACTTGGGTGAGTGAATAGTTGTCTTTCCTTCCCTGTCTTCTGGAGAGAGTTTAATTCCAGATGAAGCCCTGGCTGAGTCAAGCTCTGGAGAAATATTTAGATAGATAGGCTAAATGTCTTCTCTACCTTTTTTGTATTTCTGTACTTTTACTCTTTCCACCTCTTTTGTAAATAAAAGGTATTAAAGGTCATTTCGACTTTGAGCAATAATACTTTGAATCAGTGACCGTTATTTATACTTTTCATATATTTTAGTCAAACCATTAAAATTTAATTCCTATATATTTTGGCATCCATTAATTTTTAACCTTTACAGTGTCCAGAACAGAATTGATTTGCTTTGCCCCCAAACCCCTTCACCCTATTTTCCCTATTTTTGATGAAGACACTGTCATGTTTCTGATCACCTAGGTTTGTAACCTTAGAGTTTTCTTCACTAGTCCATCTTCCTCCACACACACCCCCTCCCCATCCAGCCAGTTGTGAAACTTTGTCAGTTCTGTCTCCTCCACATCTCTCCTCTAATGCCACTGTCCTTGTCCAGGCTTTCTTCATTCTTTGCTTAGACAATTATAAGTTTCCTAATTGGTCTCTACCTCTCATTGCTTTCCTCTTTAAATCTTTTAAAGCTTCGAGCTGACAGTGTCACTGTCTGTTTAAGAAACTCAGTAATTTTCTCTTGACTCAGGGATAAAGCTTCATTGTTCTTTGGCTGCAACCTGTTTTTAAGGATGTTGAACATTACTTTATTCACTTATAAGTTATAAAATACCTGGATGTTTGCTGTTTCCCATATGTAGCATATCATTTCCATCTCTGGGCCTTTGCATAGGATGTCCTCTGTGCTTGGAATGGATCCTTTCCTCATTTCTGCCTGAAAAGACCCCCACCTTCCTCTCTTACTGACCTGTGTTCCTCTACCCACCCCCTGATCACCTTGTATAATGGAAATCCCTCAGGGACAATGAGAGCAGGCTGTGCTATAGTGTGAAGGTCACTTGATTTAGAGAAGACGACCAGGTTTCCAATCCTAACCTTGCCATTTACTACTTATATGACCTTGGGCTTATAACCGTAACCTTATGACCCCTAAGCTCTGATCCTTGATTTTCTTATCTGTAAATTGAGGTATTTGGACTAGATGAATGAATGACTAAAAACAGAGTTATCAAGCACTTTGCACTAGGACTGGAGCACTGAAGATTCAAATACAAGCAGACCAGGTAACCTGTGCCCTTCAATAGCTTCTATTTTGTAGAGGAAGATAGGGCATATGGGGGAACAGGTGGAGGATGGGAGCATGGTGAGTGATAGATATGGCCAGGAAGTATGTGCTTGGTCTAGGAGTGCTTACAAGAGAAGTCCTTGGGAATGAGCATTCTCCACCTTCCCAGCTCTATACCAGTGAGGAAAAAGCTAAAAAGAAAACTCCTCTTTCACTCCTATTTTTCTAAAGCTTTATTTGAAAGCAAAAGCAACCAGTTTCCCTTGGCTGAAATTGACTAACACTTTCACATCCACTAACCACATTCACCACCCTCATTCATGAGAAAGAGTCCCCCCTCCTAGGCATGGGATTGGTTCTGATATAGACCAATCCTGCACCTGGAAGCAGGGGTGTGTGGCCCCTCAGTAGCACGGGATTGGTCTAATTCAAGACCAATCCCACACCAGGAAGTAGGAGGGACCCCTGAGGAACACTGGGAGGTGCAGTTCCCTTGGCCACAACATTTTGAAAATCACATGCCGAGCTCGCTGTGATCCTTTGGGAGACCAGTCTCCCTAATGGATCTTAACAAACATAAGAGATTAAAGATACATTCTTGCAAGGGGAAAATGCAACTACCTGGGGATAAGGAAACAAAAGGGAAACAAGAACAAACCCAAAAGGGGCAGTCCCCTTTTGCACATCAAAGTATATATAAAACAAATGTGTTTAAACAAATGACTTTAACAAAACAAATGAATTTAGCCACCTTCCAAAGTTCAATTTTTGAAATAATAAAAGGTCTGCTCAGGATCTCCCAGAACAGCTTGTGGTCTCCACAGGCATCTCCATGGCATCTTCCACAAGGAATTCAGTCTCTGGGTGGCCGCACATTTCTTACCCTTGAAATAATTTAAACTTTTTCATATAAAATAAAAACACAGCCAGCATCATCTTTTGGCCCTTAATAAATGATGGTTGGATAAATGTTGATAGTTTACAGTTCCTAAGAGATGTTTCTTCAGAAATAGCCTTATTTTGAAGCCTTAGATTTTCTGCCCTGAAGTCCTGCTGCTGGCACCTCCTAGTTTGTTCATTATCTGTGATGATAATGACCTTGAAGTAAACACGGGGACCAAGAGATTGTGTTGGAAGGTGGTTGAGAGGAATATTGGCATGAGCAGAAAAGTCCATGTTTCAGTGTGGTTGGACTTCAGTTAAGAAGAGAGTTGCCCTGTTAACCCATGTTTGCAAGGAAACCTGATCAGATCCCAGATCATTACATCAAAGGAGTGGAGCTTGGAGGGTCCTTGGAGGTCTTGAGGCTCAACCCCATTTTCTAGATGTGGAATCTGAGGCCCCCAGAAATTTAAATGACTTATCGTATCACAGGGAGTAAGAGACCTGGCCAGGATTGACCATAAGACCTTTTGTTTTTAACTCTTTAAAATCATAACTCACTATTCTCTAGCACTTAAAAGTTGCAAGGGCTTTCTTCCAACAGCCCTGTTTCGTAAGCATTCTGCTCAAAGTAAACTTATTTTACAGAGGATGAAACTGAGCTGAACTTAAGGAATTTGCCCAAGGTCATCTGACAAAGCAGACTCAGTGTGAGGTCTTTTGGGACTCATCCATTATCTTTAAACCATATGACTTAATGTCTTTCTCTTAAAGACTTTGGCTTATACAAGTGAGTAATAAAGAAGCAACATCTTTGTTGTCCTGCCTTTTTTTTTTCAGGGACAGCATTATCATTGATCTTTCTATGAGAAATTTTAAGTTTAAGATTAAAATTGACGGATAGAAAATTTCCTACTCATAATGAATTGGTCTTAGTCCATTATTTTGTATACTTGGGACCTACAGGAGAAAATGGCAAGCTGGGTGCAGAATTAAACCAAAGAAGGAGAGAGTAGGGTATATCACCTTCATGGAATCTAGAGTTCTCCTGATTCCCGCTTGGTGTTCCTGGAAACAGGAATCTAGTTATTCTGTGCAGGATACAGTGTATAAACAATAAAGAGTTTTATAGAATTTTCATCAGGAAGCTATGTCAAGGGTGACCCCAATACTCCTCAGATGTGCTTGTGATTTCAGGAAAAATCGAGGAAGGCCCCTATGGGGTGGGGTCCATTTCATTGGTGTTGAGAGCAACTCCCTCCACCATTGCTTACCTGCTCTCAACTTAGTCTGAAAGATGCTTGTTCACTTACCCATTGGCAAATGGCCAGTATGTGTCCAGAAATTTGAATTCAGGCTTCCTAAAGACTTTTAAGCCTCACTTTATTTCTGCTATATTCCTTCCTCTATAGTATTCATTTTAAAATTAAATACCTCTAAGGAGTATGTCACTAAGCTAAAAATGTTTTTGAATAATCTGAAGGATGTTTATGTATTTTTGCTATTTACTGGCTTCTCAGTGTGATTGAGAATTGTCTTCAACTCTGCCTCTCTTCCCCCTCCACAATTGTAAGGTTCTCTTTCTCAACTAAATCCTTAACTGGAGATGATAGATAATTGGATATGCACATTTAGTTACTGATCTTTTCCTTTTTTTAAATTTCAGTTGATCCTATTAAAATCTTAATGCCTTCCCTGTCTCCTACAATGGAAGAAGGAAACATTGTTAAATGGTTGAAAAAGGAAGGTAAGTTAGTTTATGTTTGTTCATTTAGGGTTTTTTGGTTTATGATTAATTTCAGTCGTGGTTGGTATAGATTAAGCATACTATAAATTGTTACTTGGTCAGTTTATTAAAAAAAAAAGTAAAAATTAAGCTTTTCCATGCTGTGTTGCAAACTGTTTCTTGTTTCAATTTTTTTTTAACAGAAAAAAATATCTTAAGATCATGTTTCTATTTTTAAACGTTGGCTTTAGATATTAGTTTTGTGATATACAAGACAATGTGGTCTTCTTCCAGCTCATTTTCAGGTTTTTTCTTTTGACTCTTATTCACACTATAACATTTATATTCAACAAGTAAGCATTTATTCTGTTTCATGCACTGTTTAGGCATCCAAGATACAAGGACAGAAGAAAAACAATTCTTTTTTTTAAGTTTTGGAAATTTTAATTAATTAATTTAGAATATTTTCCCATAGTTACAAGATTCTTGTTCTTTCCCTCCCTTACCCCCACCTCCCTCCCATAGCCTATGCATAATTCTACTGCATTTTACATGTGTCATTGATCAATAACTATTACCATATTATTGATATTTGCACTAGCCATGATCAAGTTGTTTTTCTTCTGTGTTTCTGTCCCCACAATTCTTCCTCTGAATGTGGTTGGTGTTCTTTCTCAAAGGTCTCTCAGAATTGTCCTGTATCATTGCATTACTGCTAGTAGAGAAATCCATTATGTTTGATTGTACCATACTGTGTCAGTCTCTATGTATAATGTTCTTCTGGTTCTGCTCTTTTCATTCTGCATCAATTCCTGGAGGTCATTCCAGTCTCCATGGAATTCCTCCAGTTTATTATTCCTTTGAGCACAATAGTATTCCATCACCAACAGATACCACAATTTGTTCAGCCATTCCCCAGTCGAAGAACATCCCGTTGATTTCCATTTTTTTGCCACCACAAAGAGCACAGGTATGAATATTTTGGTACAAGTCTAGGAAAAACAATTCCTATTCAAGGAATTGACATTCTAAATATGTGTTGACAAACTTACTGGGAGGGTACAAAATATAAAATAGAATAATCAAAATAACTCCAAAGGGAGAGAGAATTAACAAATTAAATCAGGAAAAGTTCAGTTAGAAGGTAGCCCAGAAGCTCTGTTTGGCAGTAAATAGATCTGCTAGATGGCAGGAAGCATAGGTACCCAAAGACCCCATGGTGTGAGAGGGAGAAATGAATGTGGGAAACTGATTATTATCATTCCAATTCCAATTCCAGAATATTTGAGAAGAGGGATGGAAGGAATGAAACTGAAAGGGGGTCTGGAAACTACCTTTAATTATATGGAACTGACATTTATTAAGCACTTGTTATGAATTTGGCACTGAGAACACAAATATTAAAAAGAAATAGGCCCTGTCCTTAAAGAGGACTAGCAGAATAGTGATGTTCTTAAAAAAAGGGAGTTTAGAGGAATGAATGGGAAAACCAGAGAAATCTGGGAGGAGTTTTATGGATTAATCGAGAGCAAAGTGAGCAGAAGCAGGATATAACATTCACATAGCCAACACTTTTTCCTCTTTTCTTTAAAAATTAAATTATATTACATTATTTAAAAGTTTTCATTTTTGCTCCTCATTTCTTGCCTTCCCTCATGTCCTTCTTTTATCCATTGAGAAGGCTAGAAATATGTTATTCATTCAACATATGAAGTTTGCAAAACATTTCTACATTAGCCATGTTATAGAAGGGGGGGAAAATCAAGAAAGATAAAGAAAGTAGGAGAAAGTATACTTCATTCAGCACTCAGAGTTCATCAGTTCTTTCTTTAGAGATAGAGAACAGTTTTCATCATCAGCCTTTCAGAATTTTCTTGGATCATCATTTTCTTGATCACAGTACTTTTCCCTTTGGCATGAAGACTTTCTTGATTCTCCTTTTTCCCAACTGTCAGTGCCTTGTATTTTTTATACATTTATTTATTCTGTGTGTGTGTGTGCATGCACACACATACACAGCTTCTTGTTTTAGCATAGT
Source organism: Monodelphis domestica (assembly GCF_027887165.1). Taxonomy (NCBI): domain Eukaryota; kingdom Metazoa; phylum Chordata; class Mammalia; order Didelphimorphia; family Didelphidae; genus Monodelphis; species Monodelphis domestica. Next base: position 41,267,972 of record NC_077232.1, on the reverse strand, counting down.
GGTTCTTAATTGGGGTCTGTGAGCTTCCCCCTTCAACATATTTATAAATGTTTTTCTCTCCCTTCCTTCCATTTCTTAGATACAGCTCTGTACCTGAGTAAATATGTATGCTGGCCCCAGATCAGGCCCTGGTCCAGGTTAACTGTTAGACCCTTCAACTCACAGTTGGAAACTTTGATACTGGCCCAAAGTAATCCATTGATCTCCCTTCTGAACCTACCTTCCCAAACACCCTACTACAGAAATAAAGTTTCTTGAGGCCTGGGGTTGTTTCATCTTCATCTTTTTAACCCTGCAGTTAACACACAGTTTCTTGTCCCTATTAGTTGCTTAATAAATCCTTGCTGAAAAATTGGAAAATGAGTGGATGCCCTTCGATTGGGGAATGGCTGAACAAATTGTGGTATATGTTGGTGATGAAATACTATTGTGCTAAAAGGAGTAATGAACTTGAGGAATTCCATGTGAACTGGAACAACCTCCAGGAATTGATGCTGTTATAAGGAAGAGATGAGTTAAGTTTGCAGAACACAGTGGCATAAGACTAGCAGAAGAAAGATTTCAGGAATTGTAATAGATAATATTGGGAGGGGGTATAGTTGATACTTGATCAATGGATCAGGCAACTCTCTTGTTTTGCCTACCCTCCCTCCCATTTTCCTCCCTCTTCCAGCTTCCCTTCCTCCCCTCTTCTTCCCTTCAGCTTCCCCTTCCCCTGTTCTTCGGTTTCTAAATCAGTCCGGGTTACTTAATGTTGTCTCAGATGAAAATACTTTCTCTCTTCTTTATCTAAGTAAGGGTTTATTTGGGGAAGATAGGGAAAGATGGAGGATGGAGGTAAAAGGGTTGGGGGTTTCCCTAATTCTATAATTAGCTTTAGATTGGAGGATATTGAGAGAATGGATGATAGGTCTAGTATTTCAGTCACTATCACCAACAGAGCAAGTCAGAGAGATATATGGACTATTGTCCTCCTTCTTCTGCCTTCAAAGTCACCAGGCCACCTCCAGCTTGATTATCCCAAGCCCCAGAGATAAACCCAGCTTCTTCTTTCCCTGATTCAAAGGTAATCAGGAAATCAGAAAGGACCCTGATTCAAAGGCAAACAGCATCAGCTAAGTCCAGAATTCAGCTAGCAGTTGGTTTGGCTCCAAACTGTCTTTCCTGGTAACATTCCAAATCAGAATCTTCATTTGATTGATAGATTACCACTCAGCCACTGCTTCTGTCCTTTTGAATGCCTTATAATTTCTCTCTTTCCTACAAATCCTCCCTTTTTGTCTTTAAAATAATTCAACCAGCATTTTTTTAATGATACTTACTTTTAGATATATTTTGTTATATTTCGAACTATCTAATTCTTAAACCTGTACTATATTAAATATTCCTTTACCCTTCCAAAATAACAAATCCTAAACTTATCTTAGCTATTCTGTCTATCTAGTTCTATGCTAAGTTTTGGGTAGAGGAAAAATGGTTTAGGTAATAAGGATTTTACATGAAATATAGTTTTGACTCATGTAACAATTTTAAACAATTCCAACAATTTCAACAGCATTTTGAATATGTAACTGTCTTATTTCCTAATGTCTATAATTCAACTAAGTAAAATTTTCTATTACCAACAATTGCTAATCTAAAATTATAATGTAATCTAACTTCTATACTTAAGTAGTTTTTTATGTCTGTCCCTACTTCCCTAAGACTTTGAACAAGTTTTTCTAAACAGTTTCTATAGTTAGTCATTAGAACATTAATAACTTATTCTAATATATTTAGCTTGGTAGTACATTAGAATCTACATGTGTACATAGGTTGTATTTATACAGATTTACATATGTATATTCATAATACTTGCTCTTGATTTCTGTGCAAACTCATGCAGATAAGAAATATCTGTGTTTGAATCTTCCACAGAAAGTTATATATCAATGATGTTTGTGTTTTGCAACTATGCATATGTTGTATACTTACCCATTCCATGAGATATCTTCCTACATTATATTTTAGTGTAGCATGTGTGTGTATAATATATGCATATATATACACACACATGATATTCACATGTATGTCGCATTCTTATATAACCTAATGATAACAAGTTCAAACTTTCAAAGTCCTTCCATGTCTTCCGATATTGATTGTAGAAACTCTGTGTGTCTAAGTCTCTTGTCATCTGGTCAGCATACCACTCTTGTCTGCTGTCACTTTTTTTTTTAAACATTATTTTATTTGGTCATTTCCAAACATTATTCATTGGAAACCAAAATCATTTTCTTTTCCTCCCCGCCTTCCACCACCTCTCCCCATAGCCGACTTCTTGACAGCGATTCTGCTGTCAATCTTGATTGTAGTCCTGTGTTCTTTAATTCAGGTACTGTGAACTTTAAATTACTCCACCCTACTTAGATCTTACTTTATGGTGAAGATAAAGTTGTAATCTCCTGATTGAACAATGAAGGTACTTAGTTCTTACTTTATAGTGAAGCTAGAACTTTAAGCTAAGTCTATTTTTAGATTTTATTACAAAAAAGGTGTTAAGTAACTATATAGGGTAAATTAATCACAAAAAGGTTAAGTAACTAACAAAGGGTGAACTTAACAAAGAAGTATTAAGTAACCCAAAAGATATAATCTAATCAAAGAAGATGAGAACTAAAAAATGGGCAGTCCTGGAGAAAAGCCTCTGATGTGATTGGTAGGTGAAAATTTAGAGGAGGGGACACAAGAGTAAAAGGTCTATCTATTTCACATCACTTCCTCTCTCTGGTACCTTTGGCGGCCAAGAGATGGCTGGTGGCAGCGTACCGGGCCTTTTGACACCTTGGCATGGCTACAGCTATTGTTCGATTTGGTGGTGAGTTTGAGTTTTTCCTCCTTTCTAAACTTTATCCTCTTAGAAGCCTCTAATCTCCTTCAGAGACCTAGAGGCAGAGATCTTGAACTCCCCCTGGCACAGGCCAGGTGGGAAAAATCATACCCTCTTTCTCCTTAAAATTCTTCCCTCCATATTAATTAAAATTACCATAAATTTCCAGACTGACTTGGGTATTTATTTGGGATTTTTTCCCTGGCGACCAATTAATTTAGATTTTTAAGTCACAACCCTTAAATTATCTTTACAGAACATACTGGAACAATCAGGAACATGCATGCGTGGAAGGTTTTTACATGTTCATGTATGTAAGATTGAAATTTTCATTGTGCATGGAAGTAAGCTATAAATTCTTCATGAGTGCTTGTCAGAATTCATTAGTTATTCTTCATGTGTGGAAGTAAGCATTACTTATTATCTTCATGAGTAAAGTAAGCTTTACTATATGTTCATCTTCATGAGTGGGTGTAAGCAGTATAGTATAAGTTCTTAGAATTTTGTTAAGAATATGAATTTGAAGTTATTGATGTTTGAGTTTTTTCACAAGGAGAGTTATTGCATGTTGTCTTTAGTTATGTCTTGGAGATAGAATTTGGATATAATGTAATTTGTTTTGTTTAGAGTTATGTATTCATTTGGAATAATCTTGTTACTTTCTTTGCTGTTACCATTGTAGGCAGAGACTTTGTAGAGTATGTAGAGACTTTTCTTTGGAGTTAAAATTTTAAATGCATATTTTTCCTTTTGTCTGTTACTGGCTGTTTTTCTTTCTGAAGCTGTTTTATATGAGTTAGAGGTGCTTTCCTGTTATCATTTTAACATGTGCTGTGAATCTTAAAAATTCTCAGACCCTACTTCATAGGATTTGGTTAAGACCATTCCCCATTTTAAACAATGAAGGGACTTAGATCAGGAATGTGAGACCTCTACTCCATCCCTACTTAAGCATACTTTAGGGGAAGATAAAGTTGTAAACTCCTTGCTGAACAATGAAAAGTACTTAACCCATACTTATAGTAAGGCAAAAGTCCTTAAGCTGGGCCTATTTTTAGATCTAATACAAAGGGGTGCTAAGTACCTATAAAGGTCAGGCAACATGTAAACTTACAAGTGGCAAAGAGGTGAGAACTTACTCAGAGATTTTAGTCTACTCAGGTGTGAATTAAGAATGGTCAGTCCATTGATTGTCCATGTGATTGGTAGATGTGAGAACTTTGGGGAGGTGACATAGGAGAAAATTCCCTTTAAAAGGAAGTCAAAAAGAGGTCTTTGGAGATTCACCTGGGAAAAGCTGAATTGGAGGAGGCAGCTGGCCAAAGCTGCCTTGAAGGGCTTGATGGCTGAACTTGATTGAGCTAGCTGAAGCTGAACTGGTGTCTCTCTGAACACTAGAATCTTGCTTGGGACAAATCTTGTGGTGAGTGGATAAAAGACTGACTAATCTCTCTCTTAAGGCTTAAAAGCCTAGGCTGGCCCAGGCTGGCCTATCTCTTTTCTCATTGTTTCCTCTTACTCTCTCTCTTTCATTAATTCCTTATTTGTATTAATTAAAATATCCATAAAAACCCAGCTGACTTGGGTATATTTCATATTTGGGAATTTTCCCCTGGCAACCACTTTATTTTTAATGTAAAAAACATATCTTTGCGGTCACAGTTTAAGGCAACCACTCTTTTAACTGTCACAGTTTAGGCAAGCACTACTTTTAATTATTAACAGTGCAATACTCTCTTGTCTGTACTATCTGTTGATACGTACTCTCATGTGTGCTTTCCTTTGTTTTCCATAGGGACTGTTATTGATTTTTTTCCAGGGCTAGTCAAAATTATGGGCATGATGCAATTTTACATGTGAAGCATGGAACCATGGATCTCTTTGATCAACCTTTATAGATATTGGAGTTGTCATTATGACCGATGTTGGTCTGATCCATCTTGGTTCTGTAGGAGATTCTCTATTAAAGTTTTTGACATATACCTTATCTCCTGGTTTTATCTTATACAGTGAAAAATCTAGTGGTATTCTTTGCACAAGCAAGCCCAGTTTCCTTAGTTTGTCTAGTCTACGTTGTATCTGTTTTAAATATTCATGAAGTACACATTCCCCTTTTAACATGGACAAGTATGGTGGCTTTACTGTCCTATCATGCCAAAGTGGCTGACTATATAGCATTTAAAATGGTGATATATGCAAGTCAGTCCTAGGTCTAGTTCTTATGTTGAGCAAAGCAAGAGGCATAACATCTGTCCATTTTAAATGTGTTTCTGAACAGAATTTACCTACCTGTGTCTTCAATTCTTCATTCATCCGCTAGACCTGACAGGAACTTTGGGGCCGATTAACTAAATGATAGTTGCATTTAATCCCCAAGTACTTGTAGATTTTTTGTAGAACTTGGGAAGTGAAATGGGACCCCTTGTCCGAATCTATGGTATCGGGAATGCCATGTCTAGGTATTATCTCTTTTAATAGAAATCTCATTACTGTTGCTGTGTCCTTTTTCTTGGATGGACATGCTTCAACCCATGTTGTCAGTTTGTGCCTTATAATTTCTCTCTTTTCCACAGAATCTTGGAAAGGGGAGTTAAGCCGAGAGAAACCTCAGGGACAGTTAGGCTGTCTGTCTGCCTCTAGATTTGATCCTGGAGGGAGTGGCTGTCAAGTCCTGGGAGTTTGACCCAATCCTGTGTTACTGGTTGTGTGCTATGTGTCCTAAAGAAGATCTGAGGAAGCTGTCTCTGTCCTGGGTCATCTGAAGCTGGTTGTAAGCTAAGGTCCAAGTCTATCTGGACTCAGGATCTTCCCCTGGATCTCTGGGTGATCTGGTATTAGCCAGTATCTTCCTTAACACCAAGAGGGTTAGGGCAGAATAGGTGTACAGAGATTGAGTTTACAGCTTAGCATATCCGGGAGATAGTGTAGAAACTTAACTCTAAGAAAATCCTTCATACAAAGGCATTAGATTTGGGGTTATTTTAGTAGTCCCAAGGATAGGATTTCCCTTTACCCTCTTAACCTTTCCCTTATTTAATAAATTACACTTCCAGTTACTGTGGTTTGTTATCTATGTGCTAGTCCAGTCTAGGCTCTGCAGAGTAAAAGGAGCAGAACCAGGAGAACATTATACACAGAGACTGACACACTGTGGCACAATTTGGCATAATGGACTTCTCTACTAATAGTAATACAATGATCCAGAATAATCCAGAGGAATTTATGAGAAAGAACACTATCCACATTCAGAGGAAGACCTGTGGGAGTAGAAACACAGGAAAAACAACTGCTTGATCACATGGGTTGTGGGGATATCATTGGGGATGTAGACTCTAAATGATCATTATTGCAAATACTAATAATATGGAAATATATCTTGATCAATGATACATGTAAAACCCAATGGAACTGTGCTTTGGCTATGGGAGTGGAGTGGAAGGAAGGTAGGGAAAGAACATGAATCATGTAACCATGGAAAAAATATTCTATTATAATTAAATAAATAAAATTTAGAAACGAATTCTTGCTGATTGAGTATGTGCCCAGAGATCACTATTGGCAGCATCATGCAGGCACTGAAAGGTGAGACTGAAGTCCTCCCTGTCCCATGTTTGGAAAACTACATCTTGTTATCACATCTTCTGGAAAACAGCAGAGCCTTCTTTATAGAGCTTCCCCCTGATCCAGGCTATGAGCCTCAAGCCATTGAGGGATTGGGTCTTGGGGGCAATTAAATTGTTGTGACTTTGTATATAAGAAAGTTTCACCTTCATCAATAATACAGTCTCTCAGAATCTATTTCTAGGTTTCTTATTTCTGATGAATTATAAGAACTCTGGTTATTTTTGTATTAGATGTGCTGGCCTGGTATTATTCTCAGTTCTTGAGGCATGGTTCAGTCACAGAATAGTTTTTTAGGGATAATTTAAAGAAGATTAATTTCACTAAATTTCCAGGCCTAATTAGACAATGTCAAAGAAGATTCCTTGGACTCACATTTGTCTCCTTTTAGCTCACTCTCACTTGATCAATTATGGATCACCTCTTCAGGCAGTATGATATAATGGAAAGACCAGAGGAGGATTTATAGAGAGGAAATGAGGCCACCTCTCAAACTCTTCTGCTCATCCCTGTTTGTGTGCCCTTTGGCTTTGATTTCTCATCTGTGAAATGAGGCCCAGGTGATCTCTAAACCCTCTTTTAATTCCCTATCCCATGATACTCTTAAGAATCCTGGCCCATTTTTACATGTGAAGTATAGTATTTTATCCTTAAAAAGAAAATAGTTATCATTGTATTTTGGAAGCAGCCACTAAGTAGCCCTTCATGGGGTATGATGAACTAAAAGTTCAGACTGTTTCTTTTCTGGCCTTTGTGACTCAGTAACCAATGTGACAAAAGATGAGTCACTTCCCATTGAAGATTGCAGAGCTTTCTTCTCAATGAGAAGTTGAACTAAATTATCTCCTTTAGCTGTGAAATTTTGTGTTTCTAAAATACTAATGAATAATAATAATAATAATAATTAGCTAGAATTTATTTAGCACTTTGAGGTTGACAAAATAGTTTACAAATATCTCATTTTATTCTCACAACAACCTTGTAAGGTAAGTACTGTTATTTTCCCTTTTTTACGTGAAAGAAACTTAAACAGACACGGGTGAAGTGATTTGCCCAGACATACTCAACTGTCTGAAGTAGGATTTGAATTTCCTTTCTTGATTCCAAATCCAAGTAAGTGTGTTCTGTACCACCTGGTTGCTTCTAAAATTCCATGATAGCTTTTTATTTTCTTTTTAGAGACTAGATATAGTCCCTTGATTAGCAAGCATTATGCTTACAGGTAAAGCTTATTTTGATGAACATACTAAATAATCATTTTATAAGGATCATAAGAGTACTTATTTCATTACTATATGAGTCTAAGAACAAATCAGTATTAGAAGGTGAGTGATTTGATTTGAGGATCGTGTCAAAATTTTGATTTCTCCTGAGAGTTAAACCCCATCATATTCCACATCTTTGAGATATCAAACCACTCTTTTGAAAAGCATATTGCTGTAATGTTTTTTCATGATAAATTTTTACTGTAATATTTTAATTACAGTAATTACAGTAAAAATTTTAGGTCAAATTTGCCCCACAATCTTATATGACATAGGCCTTCACTACTAATTTATACAAAGTACTTTTAGTTTTTCATGGGAAAAATTGCATTAAAATATTCTTTTGTGTGATTTTTACCTCTCCCCTGCACCCCTCCACCCCACATTTATAGAGCCAGAGAGGCATTTTTCTGAGATGAAGCATTTGAGGCTATATCCTGTTACATATCAGACTTCCCTTTGACACATTTTTGTTATAAACAAAAAAAATTTGGATAGTTATTGGTCAAGACCCCCAAAAATAGATTCAGGAGCAATAAATGCTTGGAACAGTAAACTGTTCTTGGCTTTGGTTTCCCTCATTCATGATGTGCTTCATGCTTTGGGGTTTTGTATTTATAAAAAAATTATCATTTTTAGTGATGACAGTATTCTTAAAGTGATTATTACAGATATAGCTGTAATTATTATGGGAGCTGTAATTGCCAAAGTATCAAAATTGCAGATGATACCAGGCAGAGATTTTTTAGCTTTTCATGTTCTGGATCCTTTGGTCAGTCCAGTGAAGCCTAGAGACATAACACTTGCTCAGACTCATTTTAAATGCATAAAATAAAATAGATTATGTTTATGTATAATTATCAAGACATTAGGGGAGGAAAAGCAAACTCGCAGATTTTCTGGCTAAGAATCTCTGCCCTAAAGGATAATGAAAAGGTACATGGTAGGTAGGTAGGTAGGCTGTACCATAGACAGTTTGAGTAGAGAGGAACTAGGCCAATCATGTAACAAGAGTAACAGATGGAGAACCCAATGTTGTATTTGTGTCTGTGGAATATTAAAGGAACTAGACAATGAAACTTCTTTTTATTGGGAGGATCCTCTCAGGATTTCTTACATTTGTATATTTTCTTAGCATTTCACTCGTCATTTGGATTTTTTTTTAGTTGTCAAGATATTAATTTATCTTTTGCATACAGAAAATTAGGAGGAAGTGAATGAAGTGAAGCCAGCTTTATAGAATTTTCTCCCTTCAAATCTGGTTCAGGCATGCTGATTTTAGGACATAGAGGAGATGGGGAGAAATCCCCTAATTTTAACCATAAATCTTCTGACAGTGATCCAGCCATTTCAACTGGACTCAACATTTTATTGAAGCACCATTTTTTCTATGTAATCTTCTAAACTTAACAGTTTTAAAATTACAATTGGAACACTGAATTTTTTTTTCCTTTAAGAGCACAAAGATGGATAGATAGTGCAACAAAGCTGCAAGAAGAAAAGTGTTTGGCTATGGCTAATGCTAGGGGCTATGAATCAGTTCACAAAGAGAGAAGGGGTAAATTCTCTGTAGTCAGAAGCAGAGGGGTGTTCACTGACTTGCCATCAGGATAGGATTTCATGTATGAGATGCAGGAGGTTGCTTGATTCCTTGTTGGATTCTATCTAGTACAATTCTTCCTTAGTCATATAGAATTTTCCCTTAAAACTGAGGGCATGGAAAGGATTCTCCATCTCTTTGCTGAATTTGATGGTTTTAGTGTCTCAGCTGATCACAGAAGCCACATATTCTTATAGTAATTCTTGGCCATCCTTGTGTTTGGATCCACAGTGTCGAGGATAACTTCATGTTCAGGATCTGGTTTTCTTTCTTCCACTGCCCAGTGAACTGAAGTGAATGGGGTTTGTTTTAATAATTATTCTTCAGAAATCTAGGCATGAGACTCCCAGTAAGCCAGACTGTAAAAACTGAAAGGCTTTTTAAAAGGTAAAGCACAAAAAATACACCAGAAATAAAATACACTTTCCAGTGTTTCTGTGGTGTTAGATTCTTTTGACTTCAGTGGCCACAGGTGGACTCTTTTAGCAGTTCAGTTCTGAGTGATCTATGTGAGGATGTTGGAATGTTGGAATTAGTAAAATGAAGATCCATGTGAGTCCAACTAGTTGGGTGCTGTGCAGGGTCAAAATTTTTGGTAGGTATTTGAACAAAGGTCAGGAGAGCAGTTTGATAAAACACAAAACAATTAGTTTATTTGGAGAAAAGTTCGGATAGAAGATAGAAAGGAGGAAGGTGTAAGTAATTTTATAACTATACCTAAAACCTCAATCCTAACTAAAATTTCTAAAAAACCCTAAATCTATCTGCCTTGGAGGACAGTTTCTTCTGTCAGGGCTAGGGCCAGGCCCAGCCTACTCTGCCTACACTGACTAAGAATTTAATCACTATTTACCTACCTATCTAAGCTAATCAATAGGCATTAATCACCTATCACCTCCTTACAAACTTTTAAGGCCCTAAATCTGTTTTCTTTATTCCCAAATGTCAGTTAGACCCAGAGACAAAAGCCCTAACTGTCAATTCACACTTTTACTTCTGTTCTTCCTTTGTCTCCTAGGTAATGGAACCTTCAACTCTCACAGAGACTGTCAGTTAACTGACTCTTACTGAGAAATGTTTCTTCTCCTCTGCCTCTTAAAGGGACAGGGGAGAGATTAAGAAAACTTCTTTAACAACACAGAAGAAATGTGTGTAGGAAACACCCCAATTCAAAGAATCCAAAGGGTTGATTTGGTCACTTACTAAAGATCAAGTCTTAAAACCTGCAAGATATTCTTGACTTTAGAATTCATCCAACAGACAAACAGCAAAAATGAGGCAGTTTTTTTCCAGAAGAAAAAAGCTCCAGAGGTGAAATTTTTTAAAAAGAAGTTCTTGATAAAGCCAGCAGGGGCCATCATTGTTATTCTGATGTCTACAAATGCTGTTTTGCAGAAGTATTCTTGTCATAAACGTTTTCTCCTTTTTAAAATAAAAAGTGAAGGGAAATTTAACAAACAAGTTTACTGGTCCTTGAATCCTGGGTGCTTCTTCTCTCATGGGGACATTACTTCCCATTTTTTAAAAATCATGATATCATTGATGTTTTAGAATTTGTGAATAGGATCATAGAATTTGAGACTTGGAAGGGGATTTAGTAATTGTCTGATTCAGCACCTTCATTTTGCAGATGAAGAAATTGAAATTTAAAGATAAACAGTGACATCTGTTCCTAGTACTGCAAGCTATTTAAGTGTTGGGGGAGAAGAGAGGCTCTCTTCTCAGGTGCTCTCAGATCTTACCTCTTTTGCTGCTCTTCCTCATTATTCTATGTCTTTTCATATCAAAAGTTTCTCTCCCACATTTCTGGATGAGATGCTCACATGGAAATATTTTAAGAGGGATACTTTCTACTTCAAATTTGCTTCTGTTATTAAAACAAATCAACCAGAATATATAAGATTATATATAATCTGTATTAAATGTATAAATCCATCTTATATTACATATGTATATGGTAACTGGGACTAGTTACTTCATATTACTAGTTACTTCATATATTTTATAGTTTTGAGGACAGTTTGAGGTTAAAATAATTTTTTTTAATTTTAGACATCCTTTGTAGATAATAAAGTTATGTTTTATACATGCACACACATAGTATAAGTGTACATATGTACTGTTTTCTCTCTAACTGCCTGTTGGACATTTTTTATTGCATGACCCAAAGAATTTAATTCCTAGACTAAAACTGAATTTACTCTATTTGTATCCAAACTCACTCATCTTCCAATCTGAAATCCTTCCTGGCAGGAAACTTTCATCCCCTTTTCAAGGGACAAGTTTTGGAGCCATCCTTGACAGCTATTTTTTCTCATTTCAGTCTCCAAACAGCTATAAATTCTTGTTTGATTTTCCCTTAATGACTGTACATCACAACCATCCCCTTCCTTCTGCTCAGTTGGCCACTGACCTAGTTGAGGCCTCCTTATTTTCAATCTTGACTTTTAGAATCACCTCATATCTGATCTAGTTATAGTCAGTCTCTTTCCACTCCAGGTCATACTGCATATCTTGACACAGAATAGAGATTTTGTGAATCTCAGATTGTTTGGCATGTAAAGCTGTTGGATATATGACTTTGGCTTCTATTTCTAGGCAGGTGCCCTTTAATTTTGTTTTTTTGAAGTCATAATCCACCTAGTAGATGTTTTGTAAATGGTTATTAAGTCAATAACTATCTTTTAAAAATATTATTTTTATAAAATACATTTATGAAATTGTTATTTTAGTTAAACATATTTCCAAAGTTCTCTTTCATATATTTCTACTGGTAGTTCTTAGGAATTTTGAAACATTTCTGTTTATGAATTAAAAATTCTAATGGCTTGCATCAAAGAACTCTCTAAGAAAAAATCCCCAGGTCTAGATGGATTCACAAATGAATTCTATCATACATTCAAAGAACAACTAATCCCAATATTATACAAACTATTTGACATTCAGCAAAGAAGGAGTTCTACCAAATTCCTTTTACAACACTAATATGGTACTGATTCCAAAGCCAGGAAGGTCAAAAACAGAGAAAGAAAACTATAGACCAATCTCCTTAATGAATATAGATGCAAAAATCTTAAAGAAGATACTAGCAAAAAGACTCCAGCAAGTGAACATGAGGGTTATCCACTATGACCAGGTAGGATTCGTACCAGGAATGCAAGGATGATTCAATATTAGGAAAACCATCCACATAATTGACCATATTAACAAGCAAACCAACAAAAATCATATGATTATCTCAGTAGATGCAGAAAAAGCCTTTGATAAAATACAACACTCATTCCTATTTAAAACACTAGAAAGTATAGGAATAGAAGGGCTTTTCCTAAAAATAATGAACATTATATATTTAAATCCATCAGCAATCATCATCTGCAATGGGGATAAACTAGAAGCCTTCCCAATAAGATCAGGAGTGAAACAAGGATGTCCATTATCACCGCTATTATTTAACATTGTACTAGAAACACTAGCAGTAACAATTAAAGAAGAAAAAGAAATTGAAGGTATTAAAATAGGCAATGAGGAGACCAAGCCATCACTCTTTTTGAATGATATGGTGGTTTACTTAAAGAATCCTAGAGAATCTATGAAAAAGCTAGTAGACACAATCAACAACTTTAGTAAAGTTGCAGGATACAAAATAAACCCACATAAATCATCAGCATTTCTATATATCTCCAACCCATTTCAATAGCAAGAATTAGAGAAATTCCATTTAAAATTACCCTAGACAATATAAAATACTTAGGAATCTATCTGCCGAGACAAACACAGGAACTGTATGAACACAACTACAAAACACTCCACACAATTAAAACTAGATCTAAACAATTGGAAAAACATTAATTGCTCATGGGTAGGACGAGCTAACATAATAAAAATGACAATCCTACCCAAATTAATTTACTTATTTAGTGCCATACCCATTGAACTACCAGAAAACTTTTTTTACTGAATTAGAAAAAAACATAACAAAGTTCATTTGGAAGAACAAAAGCTGGAGGATATCCAGGGAAATCATGAAAAAAAAATGCAAAGGAAGGAGGACTTGTAGTCCCAGATCTCAAACTATACTATAAAGCAGTGGTCATCAAAACAATTTGGTACTGGCTAAGAGACAGAAAGGAGGATCAGTGCAATAGACTTGGGGTAAATGACCTCAGCACGACAGTTTATGATAAGCCCAAAGATCCCAGTTTTGGGGACCAAAACTCACTATTTGATAAAAAAAACTGCTGGGAAAATTGGAAGATAGTGTAGGAGAGATTAGGTTTGGATCAACACCTCACACCCTACCCCAAGATAAACTCAGAATGGGTGAATGACTTGAATTTGAAGAAGAAAACTAAAGGCAAATTAGGTGAATACAGAATAGTATACTTGTCAGATCTTTGGGAAAGGAAAGATTTTAAAACCTAGCAAGAGATAGAAAAAAAATCACAAAATGTAAAGTCAGTAATTTTGATTACATCAAATTAAAAAGCTTTTGTATAAACAAAACTAATGCATCCAAAATTAGAAGGGAAGCAACAAATTGGGAAACAGTCTTCATAACAGAAACCTCTGGCAAAGGTCCAATTACTCAAATTGATAAAGCGCTAAACCAGTCGTACAAAAAATCAAGCCATTCTCCAATTGATAAATGGGCAAAGGACATGAATAGGCAATTTTCAGTTAAAGAAATCAAAACTATTAATAAGCACATGAAAAAGTGTCCTAAATCTCTTATAATCAGAGAAATGCAAATCACAACTCTGAGGTATCACCTCACATTTAGCAGATCGGCCAACATGATAGCAGTGGAAAGTAATGAATGCTGGAGGGGATGTGGCAAAGTTGGGACATTAATGCATTGCTGGTAGAGTTGTGAATTGATCCAACCATTCTATATGGCATCCCAAAGGGCGATAAAAGACTGCCCTTTGACCCAGCAATAGCACTGCTGGGTTTGTACCCCAAAGAGATAATAAGGAAAAAGACTTGTACAAAAATATTCATAGTTGCGCTCTTTGTGGTGGCAAAAAATTGGAAAATGAGGTGATGCCCTTCAGTTGGGGAATGGCTGAACAAATCGTGGTATATGTTGGTGATGGAATAGTATTGTGCTCAAAGGAATAATGAACTGGAGGAATTCCATGGAGACTAGAACAACCTCCAGGAAGTGATACAGAGTGAAAGGAGCAGAACCAGGAGAACATTGTACACAGAGACTGATACACTGAGGTACAATTGAATGTAATGGACTTCTCCATTAGTGGCAGTGCAGTGACCCTGAACAACTTGGAGGGATCTAGGAGAAAAAAAACATTATCTACATTCAGAGGAAAAACTGTGGGAGTAGAAACACAGAAGAAAAACAACTGCTTGAATACATAGGTTGAGGGGATATGGTTGGGGATGAAGACTCTAAATGAACATCCTAATGTAAACAACAACAACATGGAAATAGGTTTTGTTCAAGGACACATGTAATACCCAATGAAATTGTCCATCAACTACTGGAAGGGTGAGGGAGAGGAGGGAGGGAAATAATATGATTCTTGTAACTGAAGAAATAATGCTATAAGTTGATTAAATAAATTAAATTTTAAAAAAGGAAGCAAACCCCCTATTAATAAAAAATATATAGTCAAGCAAAAAAAAAATTCCAATGCCTTGAAGAAAAAGTGAGACCATGGTTAGTTACCCTTGTTTTAAGAATACAAATGACTACCAGCCATCGACATATTCACGGAGATACAGCTCATGGTATTAAAAAAATAATAATAAAAAAAACAAATAAAGCTCCCACCTTGTTTTCTAGGTGAAGCAGTGAGTGCTGGAGATGCATTATGTGAAATCGAAACAGACAAGGCTGTGGTCACATTGGATTCAGGAGAAGATGGCATTTTGGCTAAAATAGTGGTAAGCTACAGTTTGTAGATATAAGGGTTTTATAATTCTGTTGCTTAATTTATCATTTAAAATACTTTTTAATGTGTATTATAAATGAATATTCTCATTTGAGTCAGCTATATTTATATTATGTAAATAATGCAGAGATTTCATTTCTAATCATTGGAAAATTTGTTATACTTTAGTGACAAAAGAAAACTTCATTCAAGCTTTGGTTTTAGTCTGATTTTCTTTATTCATTGGACTGGGTCCGTTATCTGAAAATCAAAGGGATACAGCTACTGTGTATTATTAGAATCTTTAAATGAAGGTCAGAATATTAACAAATTAAATACTGATGACAATAATTGACTTTCTTGGCAGTAGGCTAGCATAAATGTTTGCTCAGGGGCAAATACTACTTCTGCTGCTTGATAGACTGAGGCTGTTGAGTCTCTTGAGCTCAGGAGTTCTGAGATACATTCTGCCAAATTGATCCAGTGTCTGCACTAAATTTAGTACCAGGGCCATCAGGCTCCTAATGGGCCAGTCCAGAAGTGGAGCAGGTCAGGGCCCTGTGCTAATTAGCAGGAGATTGTTTTGGATTGGTCATTGAATTTCCAGCCTTGGGGAGATTTTTTCATCTTTAAATCAATACCATGTATTGGTTCTGAGGCAGAAGAGCGGTAAAGGCTAGTTAATGGGGCTTAAGTGACTTGCCCAGGGTCACACAGCTAGGAAGTGACTGAATCCAGATTTGAATCCAAATCCTACTGACTCCAGTCCTGGTGCTTTTTCTACTGTGCTACCTAATTGCCCTTCACAACTTTCATTTGAAGGAGTACTTTGATGAGATGACATGACAGATTTGTTGAAATATGCAGGTGTGTATGTAAAGGTATGTATGTATGCGTCTATGCATGTAAAGCATTTTAAAGTTACATATTATTTTAGGTGTTTTTGTAATGCTCCCTTGTGTTAACTGGTAGGAAGCAGAAATTTTCAGCACTGAATTCGTGTCCCCATTGTGCATAAGAACTTTGTTGTTTCACATGGAAACTACATTATTTTTATTTCTCTTTTTAAAAGGATTTTGATGTAATGAAAGGTTCTCCATTTATGTTTCACTTGCCTAGACAATAGTAATGGCTTAGACAGTAGTAATGGCTCAATTAATGATTCAGATGGGCACTGGTTAAATAGGAAAGTAATACATAAGAGAGCTACAGGTTGTGAAATGTTATACCATTGTTTTAAATATCTCATGTAACACTAGCAAAAGATTAAAAGGCTATTAGTATATAGAATGACTTTTACATGAATCCTCTTCAGAAGAGACTTTCACATAAGACTAGAAGAAATGTTTGACAAGGAAAATATAGTGTAATTATGAGAAGGAAGTTCTTAAGCATTCTTAAATTCCTAGATCTTATAGGAAGTGATATTTAACACTCATTTCAGAGGAAAAACAATAAAACATATTCTGTATTCATTCAGAAGGTTAGAAAATATTTGAAAAGAATTATATTTTCTGGTCTAGTTTTTGCCTATTAGAAAAACTGTTTTAAAAATCCAAATTAGTTGTCTGAAGTTTTGATTATCTCAGGAACTCAACTCAATGTTTTTAACCATCTTTGCTATGGAGACCTCTATCCAAAATGTTTTCTTTCAGTTTGTGCCTTTTCTTTTTGCTCTATTTTTGAAGGAGATAGAGGATAACCAAACTATTGCCTTCATTTGGTAATTTAAATAATAGGAGGCAATTAATACTGCCTGAAGGTGTTTAATAAATACTTGTTGATTGGTTTTCTTCAAATTACATAGCCATTGCCATTTGTGATTTTTTTTAAGAAGCCAAGAAACTTCATAAATTCTGGCACTATAAAACCTTTTCTTAAAGGTCCCACATTTTACCTATATAGTTACTTTGATTATGTTTGCTGCTCAAGGACCAACCTAGCTAATTATTGAGTGCCTTAGTTTTTCTAGCCTACAAATTCTTGGACCATGACTGTGAAGGTTAAACACAGAGAAATTTCTTGAATAGCCATGTGTTTGAAAAGATCTGGGGAGGCAGAGTCAAGATGGCAGCCTAGAAGGAGCAGAAGTTCAGACCTCTGAATACCCTTCCTTACCGATCACAAACTGCTCCTAGGGGACTGAAAATCACACCTAACAACAAGACAGTGCCAAGGAACCCTCCTGCTGGACTCAATTCAAAAGGTATGCCACCCCCCCCCCCAAAAAAAAGCCGGAATACGAAAATAATTGGGTTTAAGGGGAAGGCAGAAGGAAGGTCCCAGGACACCCCAGAGCGCTGAACCTCCAGCGGCAGCAGGAACCTCTGGGCAGGCAAAGGTGCTGGTCTGGAGGGTGTACCTTGTGGGCAGGACTGTGCAAAGCTCAAAGCGTCAAACATAGATGGCAGGGAAGGAGTTGGAAAGGGAGCATAGAACTGGTAGCCTGGTCAGAGCTGTGGAAATCCTCCATATTGCTCCAGCCTTCCAGGAGG
The DNA here is from genome assembly GCF_027887165.1 of Monodelphis domestica. NCBI lineage: Eukaryota > Metazoa > Chordata > Mammalia > Didelphimorphia > Didelphidae > Monodelphis > Monodelphis domestica. Next base: position 41,250,228 of record NC_077232.1, on the reverse strand, counting down.
TTTTGGCCTCAGAGCATACCCAGCCCAACCCAACTGAACTCAATCCCATCAAAAGACTTCAGAACTCAGGGAAGCCCAGGCTCCAACACCCCTCCCTCACTGACTGCTGAACTTTAATCCAATCAAAAGCCTCCAGAGGACAGGGAAGCTCAAACTCCAACAAACCTCCCCCACAGACTGCACCAAGAGATCTCTGTCAAAGCTCCAAGAGGGGAGACTGACAGAATCCCCCAAAACCAAAAAAATGAGAGGAGCAGAGCACAGACAAATATGGGGAACAAAGAAATGGTAAATATGAGCAAACAGAAAAAGAAGAAAAATTATAATACACAATTTCTATTCAGCTAACAGAACAGAGGAGGAGAGAGCAACAAATGATAAATCAGAAATCCCAGGGAATTGGATACAGGCTTTGGAAGAACTCAAAATGCAATTCAAAACACAATTAAGAGAGGCTGAAGACAATTGGGAAAATAACTTAAAAACCAAATTAGTTATCTGGAAACAGAGACACTTGAACTAAAATGAAAAAATAGTGTCTTGAAAGCCAATATCAACCAGCTGGAAAATGAGGCAAAGGAGATGAAGGATGAGCTAAAGAGGATGATAGATGACCTACACAATCCCGTATCAGAAAAAGAAATTGAACAAGCCATCAAACTCCCTAAGAAACAATCCCCAAGACAGAGGGATTCAGTAATGAATTCTATCAAACATTCAAAGAACAACTAATCCCAATATTATACAAACTATTTGACAGAATAATCAAAGAAGAAGTTCTATCGAATCCATTTTACGACACAAACATGGTACTGATCCCAAAGCCAGGCAGGTCAAAAACAGAGAAAGAAAACTATAGACCAATCTCCTTAATGAATATAAATGCAAAAATCTTAAATAGGATACTAGCAAAAAGACTCCAGCAAGTCATCGCAAGGGTTATTCACAAGGACCAGGTAGGATTCATACCAGGAATGCAAGGATGATTCAATATTAGGAAAACCATCTGCATAATTGACCATACTAACTAGCAAACTGACAGAAATCACATGATTATCTCAATAGATGCAGAAAAAGCCTTTGATAAAATACAACATCCATTCCTATTGAAAACACTAGAAAGTATAGGAATAGAATTGCCTTTCCTAAAAATAATAAACTATATATCTAAAACCATCAGCAAACATTATCTGCAATGGGGATAAACTAGAAGCCTTCCCAATAAAATCAGGAGTGAAACAAGGATGCCTATTATCACCTCTATTACTTAACATTGTTCTAGAAACACTAGCAGTAGCAATTAGAGAAGAAAAAGAAATTGAAGGTATTAAAATTGGCAATGAGGAGACCAAGCCATCACTCTTTTTGAATGATATGATGGTTTACTTAAACCCATTTCAGTAGAAAGAATTAAAAAGAGAAATTCCATTTAAAATCACCCTAGACAATATAAGATATTTAGGAATCTATCTGCTGAGACAAACACAGGAACTATATGAACACAACTACAAAACACTCCACACAATTAAAACTAGATCTAAACAATTGGAAAAACATTGATTGCTCCTTTGTGGGACAAGCTAACATAATAAAAATGACAATCCTACCCAAATTAATTTATTTATTTAGTGCCATACCCATTGAACTACCAAAAAACTTTTTTTTACTGAATTAGAAAAAAAAAAAACATAACAAAGTTCATTTGGAAGAACAAAAGCTGGAGGATATCCAGGGAAATCATGAAAAAAAAATGCAAAGGAAGGAGGACTTGTAGTCCCAGATCTCACACTATACTATAAAGTAGTGGTCATCAAAACAATTTGGTACTGGCTAAGAGACAGAAAGGAGGATCAGTGCAATAGACTTGGGGTAAATAACCTCAGCATGACAGTCTATGATAAGCCCAAAGATCCCAGTTTTGGGGACCAAAACCCACTTTTTGATAAAAACTGCTGGGAATATTGGAAGACAGTATTGGGAGAGATTAGGTTTATATCAACATCTCACACCCTATACCAAGATAAACTCATAATGGGTGAATGACCTGAATATAAGGAAGGAATCTATAAGCAAATTAGACGAATACAGAATAGTGTACTTGTCAGATCTTTGGGAAAGGAAAGACTTTAAAACCAAGCAAGAGCTAGAAAAAATCACAAAATGTAAAATCAAAATCAATGAGTTTGATTACATCAAATTAAAAGTTTTTGTACAAACAAAACTAATGCATCCAAAATTAGAAGGGAAGCAACAAATTGGGAAACAATCTTCATTACAAAAACCTCTGACAAGGATCTAATTTCTCAAATTCATAAAAAGCTAAACCAATTGTACAAAAAATCAAGCCATTCTCCAATTGATAAATGGGCAAGGGACATGATTAGGCAATTTTTAGTTAAAGAAATCAAAACTATTAACAAGCATATGAAAAAGTGCTATAAATCTCTTTTAATCAGAGAAATGCAAATCACAACTGAGGGTATCACCTCACACCTAGCAGATTGGCTAATATGACAGCATAGGAAAGTAATGAATGTTTTAGGGGATGTGGCAAAGTTGTGAATTGATCCAACCATTCTGAAGGGCAATTTGGAACTATGCCCAAAGGGTGATAAAAGACTGTTTGCCCTTTGATCCAGCCATAGCACTGCTGGGTTTGTATGCCAAAGAGATAATAAGGAAAAAGACATGTACAAAAATATTCATAGCTGCGTTCTTTGTGGTGGCAAAAAAAATGGAAAATGAGGGGCTGCCCTTCAATTGGGGAATGGCTGAACAAATTGTGGTATATGTTGGTGAAAGAATACTATTGTGCTCAAAGGAATAATAAAGTGGAGGAATTCCATGGAGACTGGAACAACCTCCAGGAATTGATGCAGAGTGAGAGGAGTAGAAACAGGAAAACATTGTACACAGAGACTGATACACTGTGGTACAACTGAATGTAATGAACTTCTCCATTAATGGCAATGCAATGACCCTGAACAACTTGGAGGGATCTATGAGAAAAACCACTACCCACATCCAGACAAAACAGTGTGGGATTAAAAACTCTGAAGAAAAACAACTGTTTGAATACATGGATTGAAGGGATATGGTTGAGGATGTAGACTCTGAATTAACATCCTTGTGCAAACAGCAACATGGAAATAGATTCTGATCAAGGACACAAGTAATACCCAATTAAATTGCGGGTTGGCTGCGGGAAGGGTGGGTGGAGGGTAGCAAGGGAAATAATGTGATTATTGTAACCAGGGAATAATGTTCTAAATTGACTAAATAAACTACTTCAAATGGGAAAAAAAAAGAAAAGACATCTAAGATTACTAAGATGCAAACCATTTTTAATCTATTTATAAACATCCTGGGAAAAGTTATATAATTAAATAGAAGAACTCTGGTCTGTTTTCCTTTGAGAAACAAATAGAGAAATCAATTTCACCTAGTATCTAAAGGCAATTTCCCCTCACCTGCAGTGCTCAAGATGACCTTGGGTGAGGAAGAACACTGCAATTTATGTACCTGTACCTCTTAGAAAGAATGAAGAAATAGAGAATTTTTTAAATAATTTGAAGAGATGTCTAAATCAGGTTAAAATTTACCCTGTTATTGCCTCTGATGTGGAGGAGAGCTACAAGGAATTTAAACAAGGAATTGGCACCCGCATATGGTAGAAAGATGAATTTGAGGGTTTGTGTTTTCTTTCCATTATTGAATCTAGCCAGCATGTCAGCATTTTTAATACCCAAACTATATCACAAACATTAACTTTTGATGTACTCTTGTTCTCAAGTTAACCAAACTTGTGGCTTCCTGGTAAGTCCCTTTTTTGTGTATTTATATATTGAGTTGGGGCCCACTGCAACTGCAGCTAGGCTGTCATTTGTCATGGTTCTCCTCAGCCTTGATATAACTGCCCTGTGGTAACTACCTTGTATTTGAAAAAAGAATGGGTTTTTAAAAATCCTTACCTTTTGTCTTAGAATTGAAACTTAGTATTGGTTCCAAGACAGAAGAGTGGTAAGGGGCTAGTGTGGTAGAGACTTGAAGAGAGAGAGGTTTTTCAGGACAAGCCAAGATGCAAGAAATAAGCTGGGGACCTGACCTGCCTATCAATCAAGAAGAAGGTTCCAAACGAAATGTTCCCAGAAGTTGACAGTTGAGCCTGACTGAAGGGGAAGAAGCTGAGAACTGATCCTGGTTAGCTTCTGTCCACGGGTGGACCCTTGTAGGGCTGGCTTGGCTTTGGGCTTTCTGATAAAGGGGAAACCTCTGCTCTCTGAGATCTCAGTTTCCCATCCTGTTGTTATCCCAATAAACCCCTTGACTTGAAAAGGAAAAGAGTATCTTCATAGTCCACTCAGGGGGGAGGGAGGAAGCCAAAGGCTTCAAGAAGAAACTGGGAGGGAGAGGGTTGGAGAAGGGAGGGAGTGAAGGGAGGAGGAAGTTAGGAAATAGATTGATCTACTAGTCATCAGTAGGGATCAGTAGCCAAACCCCAGAGCCTTCCCCTTGTGGCACCATCTAGCAGCATCCTTGTGGCAGTATCTCTTTCTGTCTCTGTAGTATCTCTATCTCCATTGAAAACTAAAAAATCCTCAAGTGTCCATACCAGTAGCAGTTCTCTAGTCACAAGCCAGAGTACATTAGTTACAACAAGAAATAGTTCACAAACAGATTTACACTTTCTATTTCAATTGGCACCTCTAGTTTGACTCGAACCCCACAATCCTTCAAAATGTTCAGACAAATGGTTTTTGGAATTGTGATTGTGGCAGCAATTGCCTGCTTTTGGGTTTACCACATTGTATATAGTAGGATAACCCATATGGTAGTGGATACTATAGAGTATGTTGGCAATGTTACATTGTCTATTTTATAATTGCCATTTCAACATGAACTGGTACGCTGGCAAGTCCTGGCACAAGTATATGTAATCTTTATGGCTGTGTTGCAGACTTTAACCCAAGTGAGGAAAGTATTTAGATTCATGGTACCCCTTAAGGCAGAGAAGGTTATGGCTGTTGATACCAACTTAGAGGGAATGATTAAGGCTTTATTTGAACAACTGATTAAGGAAAAAGGTCTAGATCTAGTTATGGGCAAGGACAATGCAATGGACAAACAGAAAATGCACCTCAGGAAACCTGGCAACTGGAGTTCAATGACCTGTCCAGGGTCATATAGCTAGAAGTATTTGAGACCTGATTTGGATCCATTACGTCCCATCTCTGGGTCTGTAACTACCTTTAGGTGAAGGAAATCCTCTTTCCATCTATGTTTGTTCCATTAGCTACACTTTAAGAGCATCATCTCTGTTATTCTAGAAAATGAGGGATTTGAAATAGGTGTGCTGAATTAAGGTTTCTAGCTCTGGAGTTCTATGATTTTGTATATCCCTGGGAAATTCTCTTCCCCTTGAGTATTTGTCCTTGTAGTTTTTGTTTACTCTTTTATACTTAAAATAATTTTCCCATCTTCTAAGGTGCTAGCAACCACTCCTAGCTTCATGTGGCCTTCAGTTTCAACCACCAGTGGTTTCGGAGTAAATGGATTTTGTTAATATGAAAAAAAACTTCTATAACTAATAACCAGATTGAACCGGGTTCTCCCTCTAAGGCTTCAGCTCACTCCACCCTTTCAAATCTGTCTTTTCCCTGTGATTCTTCATTTCCTCCCATCACTTCACCAATGGGAGCCCTCCCAATGGGTCAGAGACATTCTTTTTTTCCTCCTGATATCATGTAGAACCTATTGCAGTATAAAGGTTATTTCTCTTTTGAGACATGACTAACCCATCTTTTTTGATCCTAGATTATTTGCATTTCCTTTGCATTTTCATTTTTTGTAACATAGTGTAGTCAGCTCATTCTTCATTGCTCTCTAGGTGATCCTTAAATTCAGGTTACCCAAGATGCTTTTATTTTATGACTTGCCACTATAGAAATACTTCTGAAAAAATGGTATTAAAATATATTAAAAAAATAAAAAATTTGTATATGAAAATATAAATTGGGGAAATTTGGGGTTATTAAAAGAACTTTATAAATTTCCCAAATGGGATCCAGGATACTCTCTTCCTTCTATTCAGTTCTGTGTCCAACTCATTATCCATTGGGAGAAGTTTGTTCAAAATACATAGAAATTTTTTAAAAGTATGTAGCAGAGCACAAAGTTCCAATTAGGCGTTCAATTTTCATCATGACAAGGAACTAGTTGCATAGATTGCTAAAAATAGTTCAGACTAGTCTATTGATTGTTTCACTCTTTTCACAGCATTAGGAAACTAGATGAATAGGATCCGTTGACCTGCTAACATTCCTGTGCCAGTGCATAGATTCTCTCTTTCACACATCCATATACACCCAGGTGTGTGTGCACATGTGTATTGATAGTTGAGTTCTCTGTTTATTCCTATTCAGCTGCTTGCTTGATAGAAGGTTTTTATCTGCTTGACTTTTCTTGTTTGTAGTTTAGCTCCATTCTTTAGAGAAGTTGTAAATTTCTGGAGACTCTGCTGTGTTGCAGGATTTGATTCAATCAAAAAATGACATCTGGAGGACCATCCATAAGGGTTCTCCCTTAAACCTTGGTTTCTGGGCTGAATCTCCTCCATAGCAATGGAGACTAATAGTTTCGATGTCGCTACTAAAGTTAGATATATTTTTACTTTGATTTTTTTAATGTACAGTGAAAATATAAGGTAGTTTGAATCACCGTGTTGATATAAGCCCATTGTATTATTACATGGTGGTGGTCACTGGAATAAAGCTTGACTGGCTAGTTCTAAGTCTTACCTCTTTTTAATATAAAAGCCTTTCTGAATTAATAGTATTTTTCCATCTAGATGCTTGGAATTGTATTTTGAATTGCCAAGAATGTCAGCAGGTTAATGATGCCTATTCATCTTGTTTCCTAATGCTGTGAAAAGAATGAAAAATTGATAAACCAATTTTTAACAATTTTTAGTAGTCTGTGGCAACTAGTTTCTTGCCATGGTGAAAATTGCATGCCTAAATAGAACTTTGTGTTATTCTGCTATGTGCTTTATGAAAAATCACATACCTTTATCATAATGAAATGTAAAATATATATAATTTTGATAGAAAAGGGAGAAAAAAACAGGATATCTTCAGAGGTAGAAATGATAACTGAAATCATGACCTTAGTTTTTTTTTTTTTAATTTACATTTAATTTTAAATAGAAAAGTTACCTTTTTATCTTTACTCATTGTGGAATGTTGGTTCTTTTCAAACATATTCTTATAATTCCTGGTTTTGACCAGAAATTTAGGCATTAAAAGGTTATATTTACTATATTTTATTAAGAGCCAGAAAATTATAACTTGAAGCAACCCTAATAGAAGAATAGCTGGAATAAGTTACTTCCATTAGGTAGCCAGTCTTGTGATTTATTTATTTTAATTAAAGTAATAATTTTTAAAGTGTTATTCCTTACTAATTTCATTCTGTACTTTATGTGCTCATTTCCCTTCCACATACTTGTGTTCAGAGCCAACACAAAGTCTTCCTTCAAAGGACCTCCATTCTAATCATGAGAAAAAAAAATATATCTTTAACAGTAATGAAGTTTTCAAGAAAAATGTGACAAGTACATAAGAGATACCTACACAAAGTGGAGGGATGACATTGAAGAGGCAGAGATAACTTTATGCTGGAGACATGGAAAGCTTCATGAGAATAGGATGCCTGTCCCCAAGGGGATTCCCAAGTTGTAGGGAGCCTCCTGACCAATAACTGAGTCTTTATTTTTCTCCAAGGCTTAGGTCATTAACCTTGCTTCTTTGGGCAAGTAGGTAAGAACTAGGTTTTAAAAGGCCTAGGTTAAAATGGCAATTAATTGCCTAGTCCTATAATGTGAAGTGAAGGATGCTGCCTACTTTTTGCTATGTTAGGTACACAGTGGGGAACCACTCAGAATTGTAATAAGATCTCTTCACTATTGAGATTTCTTAGACAGCCATGCAAAAGTTGAGTTGAAGAGGAGATTTGAACTTGAATCTAGATAAGAAAAGATAGATGCCTACGTGAGGGAGCTTGTAGCAATAGGGAAAACAAGGAACACCAAAGGGCAAGATTGTTGATGTAGAATTGATAGGACTTGGCCACTGATTGAAGAGTCTCAGTGTATAAGGAAAGGGAAGAATCAGATAGCTCAGAAGTTAACCTGACTGACTGACAGTGATGGTAACATCAACAGAAAGGTAGAGGTTAGAAGTTGGGCAGGAATTGGGTGGGGTTTTTCAGTGCACTTGTGGAGATGTTGATGCTTGAGGCAGAGGAATTAATTAATGAAGTGGGAGGTTGGATAAAAGCTAGAAAGGTTTGTTTTGGAGGGGAGAAGGGCCCTTTTCTTCTGTGATGGTTATGTAGTATAAGGGTAAATTTTAGGGTTGAGACTGAATATAAATTTAATTGGTCACCAGGGATTAATTCAAATCCCAAATAAAATACTCAAATCAGTTTGGAAATTTTATAATGGTTAAATTAATATAGAGGGAAGGAATTAAGAAGAAGAGAGAGGGAAAAGGGTATAGGATTTCTCCGGCCTAGCCTGTGCCAAGGGGAGTTCAAAGACCTTTGCCATGAGGCCTCCTCAGAAGATTAAGGGCTTCCTAAAAGGATAGTGTTTTGGAAGGTAAAGGAAAAAGGAATTGGCCTAAACTCAGAGAAGACACCTCACCTGACCTATGATATTGAGCTTCTCCCAGTTACTGTATCAAGAACGCTCACAGCCAAACCCGGACAATAGCTGCAGCCACGCCAAGATGCCAAGATGCTCAGCACACTGCCACCAGCCACCTCTCCGCCAAAAGAGTCAGAGCCACCTTTCTGCAAAAAGAGACCTGAGAGAGGAAGTGACCATTTTTACATCACTTCCTGCATCTCACATCTCACAATGGTAGCTTAAGCTTGACTTAGGACAGTCCAGGGGGTCTGTCAGTTGTTTCTGATTTGTCATTTGCTAGCACATGTCTATCATAGGCCTTCCTTCTCAACACTTAATCCATAAGTAGGGGTGTAAACATTCCTGTTTTGTTAAACTAAGCAGGGTGGAGTAAACCTAAAATTCACAGTAGGTAGAGGGAATCAATGAGGATGTTAAGGGATGAGAGGCGAGGGTTCTTTAGGTGATCTTCAGCTTCTAATTAAAGGTTTATCTGAATCATTAGTGGAACATGAGAGGGAATCATGGTTAGGATCAGGGACCCATAATAGAAAAGCTTTAAATAGCCATTGGTAATGTAATTGAGGGCCAATAAGGGATAAGTAGAAGAGCCACAGGGTAGCAGTCCTTCAAGGGTCTATGATCTACTTAATGTGGGATCTCCACTGAAACAGATTGGAAATCTTCCATAACTTATTAGGGTTATTGGTTTGCACTGTTTATAAACAAATTAATTACCCTGAACAAATCAGATTGTGAACCCATCTGATCTTAAAAAGGCTTGTCCTCCATATTACTTCTAGCTGGGACTTAATTGCCTTAACATTTCTAAAATATCTTGCACATCCTATGCCACTTGAGCCTAACAAAATCTCCTTGAAATAAGGACTATAGGTCCTAACCCCATTGTACAGATTAGGAAAGTGAGGTTCAGAGGTGACTTACTCATAGTAACAGAGCTAGTAAGTTTGGAAAGTGGGCTCAAACCCAAGTTCCTAATGAAAAGGAGAATTTTTTTTTCTCCATTTCACCATGCATAAGATTACAAGACAGGTAGATTAAAGCAATGATATATCTTTTTCATTAATATACTTGATAGTGGTTTGCCTTAGCCAGGATGGAAAAATATAGGCTAAGTAGTAATCTAGTTAGGTTAGGTGATAGCTGGATGAATCACCTAAGAGATGCATTACTTTCAGTCCAGAGATGAGGTACCTGCTAACATGTCATATGGTCTGGTTCTGTGCATATGAACACTGATTTACTAAATGTCACATATTGTAGATTAGCTAGTTTCTGAGGTCTTTTTCAGCTTGAATTTTATGATTCTTGGATCTCTTTTTTGAGAGAGGGAGGGAGGGATGGAGGAAATGGTGCAATAAAAAAATCTCCATAATTTTACTATGATCATTTGAAATGGATCAGACATTTCATTTTCTTAAAATTAAGTTGATCCAGTTTCTCTTGACTTATCAACTGTCATCCTGTTAATGAACAATCATTTATTAAGCACCTAATAGGTACCAGGCCCTGTGCTATGGACTAGAGATAGAGAGATAAAATTAGATTCTTCCCTTATAGTGCTCCAATTTAAATGAGCTGGAGATAACACTTAAGTTGGTATATCCAAGATAGACGCAGAATAGATGGAAGGTAATTTCAGAGTGTGAGGCACTAGCTGCTGGGAGAAGTGGGAAAGATCTAGGCAGAAGATAGGATTTGAGCCGAGTTTTGAAGGAAGCCAGCAAAATTCAAGCTGGAGATGATAGGCAAGGCATTTCATATCTGGGGAGAGGCATTTCAAAGCCTGAAGATGGGGAGGTAGAGTGTGGTGTCAGAGACCTGCTAGTAGGTCAGTGTAGTAAGAACATAGAGTATGTGGAAGAAAGTACTGGTATAGATAGATGGGAAAGGAAGGAAGGAACCACTTCTGGAAGTGCTTTGAATGCCGAAGAAAATTATAGTTGGTCCTGGAGGTAGTAGGGAGCAGTGGAGCTAGGGGGTGACGAGTCATATCTGCATTAGAAAGTTCCCATTGGCTATGGATTGGAGAGGATGGAAAAGGAGGGAGACAGGATTTTTGTTGTTGTTGAAGACCAGGGAGGAGATTCAGGGCTGTGGCTGCAATAATAGAGAAAAAGGGGTTGGATATTCAGGAGATGTTATGATAGTAGAAATAACAAAATTTGATAATGGATTGAGTATGGAGTGAGTGACATTCATTTTCATTCTTCATCATTTCATCCTCCTAGCTTTCTCTGAAATCATCCTTCCTTTGTCATTTCTTAAAGCACAGTAATGTTCCATTGTGTCATGTAGTCAGAATTGTTGCAGCCATTTCCCTTGGTTGATGAGTATCCCCTTAAGTTTTCAGTTCTTTGCAACTACCAAAAGCCTTGCTATAAATATTTTTGGATTGTTTTCTGAAAATTGGGGACATGGGACAGAAAGTCAGGAAACAACTCTAGCTGGACCACAGCAAAGAATAACATGGGAGGGAATGGATTGATGTCAGGCAATCAAGCATACATGCATCCTGGGGGCAGGAACTGGTTTTTTTTCTTTATTCTCTTTAGGATATAAACTAGTACTTGTATCACTGGGTCAAAAGATATACATGGTAAGAGTTAGTAAAAACTTAGTGGTTTGGTACAACCTCATCCCCCAGAGTAGCTTTAATTTTTATTTCTTCAATTATTAATGATGTGGAACATTTTTGTCATATGGCTATTGACAGCTTGGATGTTTTTCTTTGAAAATTGCTTGTTCATAAATCATTTCACTTTTTCTCTGGATGTCTTTCAATTTTTAAAACTGAGTCTGAAGGTGAAAGTGTTGTACAAGCATTCTTGAGGTTTATAGATTAGACTAGAAGACCTACAAGATAGAATGAATGAATTTAAAAGTGTTTCTTAGACTTTTTTATTTTGTAGGCTTTGTGCTAAATATTGTAGATACAAGTGCAAAGGAGAGATAGGAGCCAGTATTTAGAAGGGAGTGGTGGTTAAGAAATGTAAGACTAAAAATAAATACTTCAAGTAATTAAATTTATAGGATTTAATAACAAAGTAAGAGAGAAAGGAATTCCTTCAGCCGAACAGAGGAAAGATCCGGAGCCCCAGCAGCCTGTCATGCTTGAGCCAATGAAAATCCCCCACAGTGTAGGATTCAGCAAATTTATAAACAAACTCGTGCCAGGACACAACACTGGGACACCAGAAAAGGGAACCTTGGGAAGTGTTTGAGGAAAAAAAGGTTAATTATATAAAGGTTCGACTGGATTATATTTAAAATAGATTCACCAGGAACTTAATTTATTCCAAAAAGATTTATTTACAATTTATTTACAAAATATAGAAAGAGTAAAGTAAGAAAATCAGAGCAAGTACAAAATATAGAAAGAGTAAAGTAAGAAAATCAGAGCAAGAATAGGGCAAGATATCTAGCCTAAACACTAAGTAATTTACTCCTGGCCCCTGGTTCAACCCAGGCAGGGAGAGTTAGTTTTTAGCTGGCCTAGGCAAAGCCAAGAACCTGGGGAAGTTTCTCTCAAGAGGTATATCTCTCCTGAGATTAGTTTCTTCAGAAAATCCTGGAAAGGAGTCAGTTTTGTAACTCACCACGTGTCAATCCAAAGGAAGAGATTTAAGAACAGCCTCACCAGGAACAGGGTCTCAGGTCCAGTCAGCAGATTCTTCTCCAGTCTCAACTTCAAAGAATGAACAACTGTCTCTTACAGGAAGATCAACTCCAAGTAAAAACTGCAGTTAGGAAGTTGTAACTCCTTTTTAAAGACGCTTTCTTTTGCATCACTTCCTGTACCTTCCTCTAATTTTAGGTCTACCAATCACAGTTGAAGCTTTGCTTTATGACTGCCCAGGGGCAGTCAGTTTAATTCTGATTCATCACCCACTATTGCACACATGGATCACAGACCTCCCCCACTCAAGTGTGAATGGAGTGTTTACACCTTTGGTGATTAAATCTAAAAATGGGCAGATCTCCCCACTCAGCTTTAAGTAGCATGTTTACACTTTTGCTGATTAAATCTTAAAAAATGTACAGGGGAGTTAATTTAATTTTCACAAACAGGAGAGATAATTAATTTAATTTTCACAATCAGGGGAGAGTTAAATTTAATCTTCACAGAAGAGTATAGAATGCTTGGAAATGAAGTCCCCAGCGTATAAATTTGAAAAACACAAGAGATTACTGCTATGACCAGCCGCAGTCCCGGAATAGTAAAGCTGAATACCCACCTCTTGACAGAGATGAATGAATTCAACATTGAGACATTTATTTTTGGTATGGTTATTATAGGAATTTGTTTTCTCTAACTGTGCTCTTTGTTAAAAGGTTTCTGCCCCATCCCCATCAGTGGAATGGTAGGAGAAGGGAAAGGTGAGAAACAGAGAAAACATATTTGTGGTATATGAAAGTGAAAAACAAATTTTTAAAGACTGTAACATTTAAAATTATGATGCTGTTTGTAGCTTAATAACTATTAAATCAAAAGTAGTAGTAGTAGTAAATAGTGAAAAAAATAGGAGAAAGATAGAGAGATAGTTAACCTTTTTAATCTGCAGCCACCATCATGGGCCTCTGCTACACTCTACCAAGAGTTCACTCTGCTCCTCTGGGTGCATGCCAAAGACCCAGACCTGCTCATGGTCTGAACTTATAGCTTTTTTCTTCTCCCACTAACTGTCACACATCACATTTCAGGAACCAGTCATAGTTTCTTAATTTGCCTGGGCTGCCCAGAGGACAGTGCCTGTGGAATCATAGTTCATTGGTTTTTTAACTTCCTTTTTTCTGAGGCTTGTCTTTACCCAAATTTACTCAATGGTCTTTGACCCCCAGGTCACTGAGAGATGAAATGGAAAAGGTAATCTGTTGAAACTATTTCTGATTGCTACAGTGACTGACTATACTCTGGCTTGAGACTAGAGAGAGCTGCTACTAAGTATGGGGACACACCTGCAGGTACCTAGTTACAATGGTGGAGATAGAGAGACACTGCTGGTACAGGAGATGCTCTGGGGTTTGCCTACTGATCTCTATTGATGGCTGATAGATTCTATTTCAGAGATGACATCAAAAAAGTGACATAATGGAGAGAGAGATATTCACTTCCAACATGGCTCTTTGGCATGAATTCCTCATTTTATAGATGAAGAAACAGAGGCAAATGGAGCCAGAGGGCAGTTTAATGATTTGCCCTACTCAGAAATTGTGGTATTATTAATTGGAGTACTTTTCAGAGTCAAAAGGCCAGGTGAAGTGCCGCAGACTTTTAACACACCTTACATGCTTTATAACTATTTAGCTTAAACGTATGTCCTTGTCTTTTGTAATGCAGGTCGAAGAAGGAAGCAAAGGCATTCGGTTAGGATCACTCATTGGCTTGATGGTGGAGGAAGGAGCGGATTGGAAGCAGGTTGAGATTCCCAAAGATGTGGGTCCTCCGCCACGCCCTGCTGCCCCCATGTCTGCTCCTCCTATAGTTGAAGCTGCTGGTGTTGCTTCTTCCAGACAGACCCGCTCAGCTGGGAAACCTCAGTGAGTGTGCCATCATTAAAGCAGTTTTAGTGTCACATGAGGCATTTTTATACCTCGTTCCCATTTACCGTTATAAAAATGTGGTATCTTAGAGGTACTGCTATTGGTTATCTTCACCCCCACAATCTCCTATGCTAGCATCTCATTAAGGTACTGAGGTGACCTTGATTTTTTTTTTAACCCTTACCTTCCATCTTAGAATCAAACTACGTATTGGTTCCAAGGCAGAAGAATGGTAAGGGCTAGGCAATTGTGGTTACACAGCTCAGAAGTGTTTGATGCCATATTTGAACCTAGGACCTTCTGTCTCTAGACCTGGTCCTCAATCCACTGAGCCACCCAGCTGCCCCTTGACCTTTGATTTTTTTGAAGGCTCTGCAAGCATTAATATTTGGCAGGTTCTGCCATGCTGGGGAGACTTCAGTAAAGTGCCAGCAACAGATGAGATTTGCTTGACTATGTGGCAGAATTGAGTCATCAGAGTTGATATTTTCCTTATAAATGAGACGTACAGAATATAGAGGTTGGTAAAGAAGTAGGTAAATTGAAGGATGGCCTTTAGATTCTCCTTGAATAGGTAAAGAAATGAGTTGGTGAAGTTGGTTTTATTGCATGTCCAAAGGCAATAAGAAATATCACTTCATGGGTCATTTGGTCATCTTGTCTTCTAGTGCTGATGATCAGCATTTACCAAAAGACCGCCAGGAAGATGATTGCAGCTTAAACACCAACATCTGTTTCAGAGGATGAAAAGGTAGATAAGATCCATTAAGTTAAATCAACATATGATTTAATACTCAGGAATTTCAATGCTAAAGGGGATGACAGCATAATATATGTTGGAAAAGAGTTTAGAAATAGGCAGTGAAAGGGCCAAACAGCTTGCAGACTTCATAGAAACCTCATACTTCTTTTATAAATTCTTTTTCAAAAAAATTTTGGGAGGTGCTTGATGGGGTTAGCACCAAATAGAATATCAGCTTAAATTTTTTCTTATATGATTTATTTTAATAGATAGGAAATGGGAGTCATTTATGAGTCACTTTCCTGTTCATTTTCATATAAAGCAAAAATAAAAAGTAAGTTAGAAACACTAATGCAAATGAAAAAATAAGAGTGTGCAGCTGAGGTAGCTATAGCCTGCACTGTTTATACCAGCTGCTCACATCAGCAACAAATTGGGCAGGAGATAAAAGAACAAATATCAGCACACCCTATCACCATACTAGTCAGTCAGTAAACTTTTATTAAGGACCTGCTGAATACTACTCATTGTGCTATGTGCTAGGAATACAAGGAAATGTAAAAGACCCTCCCTGTTACCAAAGAAATTTTAAATTGATGTTATTAATATCAATGATATTAACTTTCAATTATGCTTCCAATTACTATGAAGGGACCGAAGATTCTGAGAAACTATCTTAGCCAGAAAAACTAGAGCAATATGGTACTTAAGAACAATTTAAGTTGGATTATAAATTCATTTGTGCAGGAAAAAAGTGGAAGAGTAGGAGCAGTACCACTTCATGCAACAATGAAGAGGGAAGAACAAGTTTACAGAAAGCTTGGAGATAGGTGCATTTAAGCCAGATCATTCTAAGGGCATTTTGCAGTGACTGAAAGGACAACAGACACAATCGGAAAAGATCTGTAAAGCTTGCTGTGCCCATTTCCTCCATCACTAACAAGAGAGGAACCCAGAAAAATGATATACACAATTAATACAAAAATGTCAAAGGAAAGAACAATAAAGTAAAACTGTTTATTGTTAGACTTGTCTAGTCGGGCCCAAGAGACATGCTGGGAAACTGGAGTTCTCCTTTCATTGTGGGGCATAGTCAGGAAGGTGCTGTCAGATACATTCAGTTTCTTGGTTTTCTCAGCTTATAAAAAGGTTGCTAAGAGGGTAAGCTAGCTAGGTAGATGATCTAGAGAAGGAATATTTAACCATGAATATAAGAGCAAAAAGCAGCAATAATCTTTCATCATGAAAAGATATTTTAAAAAATAAAGATGGGAAGAAAAAGAGGAAGCCTGTGATGGAGGCAAAGCAGTTTTGAGTACATTGAAAGATGTCTGATAAAGGAAAATGCCATTTTGGGGGAGGAAATCTTTGCCATATTATTCCTTCCTTTAGCCCCTCCTCACCTTACTATCATAGGCATTCAGGAATATATTTACTAACAACTCATTTGTCTACTTTTTCATTCAATGGGAGAATAATCTGAATACACGAATTATTATACACAAAAAAAATCTTGATGAAGGTTTGAGGAGGTAATATACCAGCTTTCATAAATAATTAATTATAAATAAGTAATTCACATTTTTATAATCATAATTGAAAAGTATAGAGAATACAAAATCTTAGTGAGCTTATTGTTCAAGTATAAAAATACATTTGATTCTATTAAGCAAAATATGGTCTTATTTTTAGCCCTCTTCCAACAAGATTTAATGTCTCTTCCAACAAACCATCTCCTTAGCTTGTCAGATCATAAAAGATTTTGTACAGACTAATAATAATAATTTTATTCTATCCTCTGATTTCTGGTAAATAAAGTGCTGTATTGAGTCAAGAGAACTTGGTTTGATTTGAGTCACTGTGCAACCAATGGAAAATCATTTTATCTTTCTCAAACTCAGTTTCTTTATCTGTAAAATGGGGATGATACTTGAAGCATTAACCTTATAAAACTACTTTGAGTAGCAAATGAGATAATATATGTAAAGTGCTACATTAATCTATTAATAAACTTAGGTTAAATTTTTTTAATTATCTAGGCCATATATCAGACATTGGGATTAGAAGTTAAAAATGAAAACAGTCCTGGGGTCAGCTGGGTGGCTCAGTGGATTGAGAACAGGCCCAGAGATTGGAGGTCCTGTGTTCAAATCTGGCCTGAGACACTTCCTTGCTGAGTGGCCCTGGGCAAGTCACTTGACCCCCCATTGCCTAGCCCTTACCACTTTTCTGCCTTAGAACCAATACATAGTACTGGTTCTGAGAAGGGAGGTAAGGGTTTAAGAAAAATAAAATAAAATAAAAAACAGCTCCTGTCCCCAAAGAGCTTAAAACATCACACACACACATGCACATGCACACATGCATGGTAGGGATTCCTAGTGGCACTGATGAGATAGGAAGAATGTTCCACATATAGGAGAATTTTGAGGCATAAATGTCAGGGATTAATAATATTACATAAATGTAAAAGTGAGGGTTGGCTAGGTTCAAGGAAACTGAGTTCTACCACCAATGAGCTATTATTCTTGCCTCAGTTTCCTTTTCTATAAAATCAGGATGATGCTCTTAGCCCCTCCTACCTTTTGAGGTATCTTTGAAAGAAAAGCTTGATTTATTGTTAGGTAGTGTTAGGGGCAGCTAAATGGCACACTTCAATAGAGTTCTGGGCCTGGAATCAGGAACACCTGTTCAAAACCAGTCTCAGACAGGCTTGAACTGTATGACCCTAGACAAGATGCTTCACTCTGTTTTCCTTAGTTTCTTCATCTGTAAAATGAACTAGAGAAAGAATTGGCAAACTGCTCTGATATCTTTAACCAAGAAAACCCCAAATGGGGTCACAAAGAGTTGGATATGACATTTCCTTTATTATATTTGAATCATCTGAATGAGAATTGAAGAAAAAGGCTTTCTGTTTTTTTTTCTCTATTTACCTTCATTTAAAGAATATTTTGAACAAGTGATTAGCTAAATGTATTAAAAAGATATTTTCTCTATAAAATAAATCAGAGTAATGGAGATCATTTTGAATATCCCAAGACAGTTATGAAATTTAACTTTATACATGATTGCAAACTGGTTTTGTGATTCAGTAAAACTAAAATTATCTAGATGATAGGTGCCAAACTCCAAGCAAAATAAATAAAAATGCAGCACAACATACTTAATGCTAATTTGTGGTTTTCCGAGAATCAGTATGCAGTCTGCAAGGAACAAGTTCTATTTGAGTTTGACATCATTAATCTAGAACATTTCATTTGAAAGAACAATGAATTTTTTTGTCATTCTACCTGTGCTTTCTTATTCAGGATCCGCCTGAGTCCTGCTGCTCGAAACATTTTGGAGAAGTATGAAATTGATGCCAGCCAGGGTACTCCTACAGGACCTCGGGGCATTTTTACTAAAGAGTACGTATATGTTTTATATAACTATAGAACATGTATTTATCATAATCATTTATATTAAAAACAGGATTTCATTGAAGATATTAATATAGTAGGAAGTTTTTCATTTAATAACTTTTAGACTGTATTGCCTTTTATATTTTAGTTATATATAATTATTATATTCCACAAGTTATAAGAATGCCAGAATGTGTGTTTCGGTGTGGGTGCATTTGAGCAAGTGTGCCTGTTTACAAATTTGCCTTTTGCCCACAAAACAACTTGGTTTTGGTCATTTCTAGGTCTGGTTTTAGTGAAATTATTATAGACAGTGATAAAATATAGGATATATTAAACTATCATAATTAAATTATACTTAATAATCAATATATGTTTATTATTAAATTGTTATATTAAATTCTTTATATATATACTTTTTTTGAGGTTAAATTTATTTTTATTAGAAAACCCATTTCAGCAAGCACTTGAACTAGGAGGCTTTCAAGAGATTTGTGGTTCTGGTTTCCTCTTTCTAGAGGTGGTCAGGCAACCTCTGAAGCTTCTCCTTCCAAGCCCCTGGGAAAGGCTTTATTGCCAATAAATAGATTGTTTCTATAAAAAGTTATGAAGTAGCTATGTGAAGCCATCCTCAAAATCTTGAATCTTTTTTTCTCTTGAATTATATTTTGTATTTCTCTGAACAAATGTGGTATGTTAACTTTTCAGAGATATTTAAGTCTTCAGGACAAGAGGAAATAACAAGATGGTTTTAATTGAAGAAAGTTTGCATATTGATGTGATCTTTAAGAATAAGGAGAAAAAGAGAAAGACATTCAGTTGAAGCAACTTAACCCTAAATAAAAGTGATTTACAGATTTGGACAACAGAAATGACATGACTACTAACCAATAATGTTATCCAGAACTTTACCCCATGCTAAACTGATATCTATAATAAGAACAACAATGGAGCCTAGAAACCACTTTAGGTAGCAGACATCTGCCAATGGGGACACATAAAGTCATTTATGAAGTCTGATGAAGAAAGATGATGAATGATTATAAGCAGTATTGTGTGTCCCTTTTTTAAAAACCCATATCAATCAATCCTAAGTTAAGTATTTGATTCCAAGGCAGAAGAACAGTAATGGGTTAGCAATTTAAGTTAAGTGACTTGCCCATCTAGGTCATGTCTGAGATCAAATTTGAACCCAGAACCTCCTGTCTCCAGGCCTGACTCTATCAACTGAGCCATTTAGTTGCACCTGTTACTGTGTCTTAAACCAGAGAGAATTAGTAAAGTGTAAAATCAGCTTAAAGAAAATCTAGTAAGATGTCCATTTAACTAATATCAATGTAATATCATTCACAGATGAGAAAGGAAAGAGAGCTAAGCTACATACCAAAGATAAAGGGAACAGATTTGCCAAAAAGATTTTTACAGGGACTGTGGAACCACCACACCTTCACATCCCAATCCGAGATGAATTTAGAGATTGAAGTTGAAAGAGCACTCAAGAGAATAAGAGAATAAGAGATAAGAGCAGCCTGATTAAACACTGGAGCCAATATTGATGTGAGGATGTTTAGGCATGAGGATATACAATATTTAAAGCAGAAGATAACCAAAGGCATAGAAAGAAAATTTCAGAAATCATTAATATTTTTAAAAGTCAGTACTGACCTACATGTCTGCTCTCTCTTGAGTACAATATCTCTCTGAGAGTTGTCTGTATGTAAATTGACTGAATCATCTGTGAAGGTATTAGTAAGAGATAAGAAGGCTTGGACAAGTAATATGCAGAAATGGACCACATCTTTACTATTTCATGCAGGGAATACATTCCTGTTGTGTTTATTGTATTGTGGGTATTGGTTTGGTAGAACAAAATGCTACCTTGCAGGTTTTCCCCCAACAATGTATCTTCTATTTATAAACCACAGTCATTCAAGATTTCTTACTATAACAAAAATAATCCTGTTTAGAGACCTGACAATAATTATTCACATAGAGGAGATCAAGTGGAAAACCCAGATCAAAAAGGGATTCTCTTGTAAAGGATTAGCTTTGCAAAAAGGAAGAAGCAAAGTGATCCCACAGGCATTGACAAGGCCAATCTTCCAAAGCTTTCAGGAGGTGAGGAATGGAACACAGAGGAGTTGTTGGCAGTTGGTGGACTCTGGAGGAATGAGAGCCTGTTTTTCCTCTAGCTGTCAGGATAAAGCAGGAGGGTAAATGTCTGGTTTTTCTGGGGTGGACCCAGTGAGCCATTGGTTGCCTCTTTCTTTGGCTGTCCTGATCTTCTGCCTGTTTCTACTATTGCTGATATAGAGAAGTGGATTTCTGCTATTGCTGATGACATCTTACTGGGATTTCTGTTTGGATCAAAAAAAGAACTGCTGTGTTGTGAGATTTATTTGGGCCCTTTGTTCTTGGCCTCTACCAATCCTTCTTTAACTTTAATTAATTAGTTAGTATAATTATAGAAAGTTTAGGATTTTAATATCTGGTGTAGGTTAGAAGTAAGTTAGTCCCTGATTCCATTCCCTTCCTTTCTCCCTTTAGTTAAATAAACCTTTTATTTTATATATATAGAGAGAGATATAGATATAGATATATATATATATGTAGTTTGAATTTTTAACCCACCCTATAACATTTGGCAAGTCAGGTAGGATTTCCTGTGGTTGGTAAAGTCTTTCATATTCTTGAGTTTGCAAATGACATTTTACTGATTACATCAAGACCTAGAGAGTCTCAAGTGGATGAAGAATGCCTTTCACTGATATTTTATTATGAAATATATATTTACCCCCATTTTATATCTTTCCCCATTTGTCTTAGTATTATCATCTTTTTTACCTCTAGTTTTTTGGATATTTTTTTGACATATCCTATACAGTTTGTCACCATACCCTCTAAGAATACTTCTTCTAGGTGCCTTGATGATGATAATAACAATTTTTAAGAGTTACCAATATAATTTTTTCATATAGGAATACAAATAATTTAAACTTATTGGGTCTCTTACATTTTTTTTCCCCTTTCTTAATCACCTTTTGGTGATTCTTTTGAGTTCTGTGTTTGGGCATCAGATTTTCTGTTTAAGTCTGGCCTTTTTTTATGAATGCTTGTAACTTTTCTATTTTATTAAATGACCATACTTTTCCCTGCAAGAATATAGTCAATTTTGCTGGGTAATTGATTCTTGGTTTTAGACCCAGGTCCGTTACTTTTCGGAATATCATATTCCATGCCTTCTAGTATTGTGGATGCAGCCAGGTCCTGTGTTATCCTAACTGTGGCTCCATGATATCTGAATGGTTTCTTTTTAGTAGTTTGTAGTATCTTTTCCTTGTTCTGGAAGTTCTTGAACTTGGCTATAATGTTCCTGGGCATTGTTAGTTGAGGATTAAATGCAGGATGTGATCTATGGATTCTTTCAATGTCTACTTTACCCTCTTTTTCAAGAATATCAGGGAAGTTTTCTTGGATAATTTCCTATAGAATGATGTCCAGGCTTTTTCTTTTTTTTTCATGATTTTCTGGTAGCCCAATAATTCTTAAATTGTCTCTCCTGGATCTATTTTCTAGGTCTGTAATTTTATCAGTGAGGTGTTTCATATTTTCCTCAATTTTTTCATTCTTTTGATTTTGTATTATAGACTCTTGCTGGTGAAGTCATTTGCTTCTAGTTGTTGGACTCTAATTTTTAAAGATTGAATTTCATCCCTGGCTTTTTGATCCTACTTTTCCTTTTGGTCTGTTTGTCTTTGTAGGTCATCTTTGCCTCGTTTTTCAAGCTGGTCAATTTTGGCTTTCAAGACATTATTTTCATGTTTTAGTTCATGTGCCTCTGTTTCCAGATGACTTATTTTGCTTTTTCAGTTCTTTTCCCAATTGTCTTCAGCCTCTCTTAATTGTTTTTTGAGTTCTTCCAAAGCTTAAGTTCAATTCTCTAGAGTTCCTGAGTTTTTGCTTAATGTTCCTTGGTCTTCCTCTGTTCCATTTGTTCTTAGTTCATTACCTGAATAGAATCTGTCAGTTATAGTTTCATTTTTTCCTTTTCGGTTGTTTATTCATATTTTTTCCTTCTTTCCCCCCCTGTCATTGGGTGTAATCTTGCTCCTCTGATTATTTGCTACATCTGTGGGTTTGGGCTCTTCTGTCCTGAAGGCGCTTCTTCTCTGCTCTGCCAACTGACTAGATTAGGCTGATGAAGTATTAATGAGCCCTGAGGTCAGTTTTTCCCCAGCTGCCAGCAGAAGTTGAAGGTGAAGGTATGGAGGCTGAAGGTAGTTACCTTTGTCCTCCTCTCTTCCTTTTTGTCAGTCTTCTCCCTGCAGAGCTCTGAGCTTCCTGTGCTTGTACTAAGTTACTCTGTTCCCTGGGATCCCAGTCAGCTGGATTCTTACCATGGGTCTCAGTGCAGTAGGTGGGGGAGGAGTGTTGGAGATTGAGCTTCTCTGCCCTCTGAAGGCTTTTTATTTACACTATTGATAGACATAATTAAGCTGGCCTATCTGATCTGCAGAGCTGGATGTACCCTGAGGCCAAAACCTCCAGTGGCAGAGGCCCAAGATGGAGAGTGGTGACTGAAGGCTATGACCAGGCTGCCCTCCTCTCTGCCCCTCTCCTCCAGCTGCCTCCCTGCCATCTGTGGTCAGAGCCCTGAGTCTCAAGTAGTTGTGGTAAGAAGGCACACCTTCTGGGCTGGAGCTCTTGCCCTGAGATCCCATCAACAACAGTAGGTGGGGAAGGGGCCCTGGAACCTTCCTTCTTTCTTTTCCTTAAACCCAAGAATTCAACCTCTGTATGCCTTTTAAGTTGAATTGAGCAGGAGGGTCCCCCACTCTGTCCTTTTGTTATATTTGGTTTTCTTTCCCCCTCGAAGTGCTTTGTTTTTGATTGGCGTAAAAGGGTTTTCACAGAAGACTCAACTTTCACTGCTTCTAAGCCACCAATTTGACTCCCTCCCTTTCACTCATATTTTAGCATACACTTGAATGGATGCCTCATGGAGCTTTTTAGCTAGAATACTTGAGACAAATGGTATAGGCGGATAAAGGAGTGGACCCAGAGGTGAACAGTACTAGCATAGACTCAGTTGGTTTGGAAAAACACAAAGCATTCGTATTTCTTCCAAATGTTCCTTGAAAGCAATGGCTTGCTTTTTCAAATCTAAGATTCAAATCTAAGATGGTTTATTTCAGTGAGATGTAGATTGCAGTTTTCTGCAAAGACCTAAAACTTAGTTTCACATGAAGGCTAATGGAGAGGTATATGGTAAGTGAGAATCACAAAAACATATTATTGGACTCAACCTCTAGATTTTCTGAGAATCTAGTATAATGCACTGTTCTTAATTCTCAAGATGTTTGATAGCTTCTTGGGAAATACTTGGGAATATTCGTTTTTTATGAAATATTAATTTTAATCTACAAAAAGAATAAATTCGGGGCAGCTGGCTGGCTCAGTTGATGGAGAATCAGGCCTAGAGACAGAAGGTCCTAAGTTCAAATCTGGCCTCAAACACTTCCTAGCTATGTGACCCTGGACAAATCACTTGATCCCCATTGCCTAGCCCTTACCACTCTTCTTTCTTGGAACCAATATAGATTATTGATTCCAAGACAGAAGGTAAGGGTTTAAAAAAAAAAAAGAACAAATTCATATAAGATTAGTATATTTAATACATTTTTTACATTTAATATATCTTTTAAAAGGAAAAAATCAAGTATTAATTCAGTGTGCTTTTTTTCTCCAAGCATGACTAAGAAATTAGCATGTAGTAATACCTGCATTTTAAAAATAGCTTCCTGAAATAATGTTTTCAAAAAAATTTTATGGAATTGTTTTACTCCCTGAACATGCAGTATTCTAAAACATGCCAACCCTGAAAAGGCTCTCACTTTGAAGCTGTCCACAAAGTACAAGGTGACTACAGATAAAGATTGTGGTCTGCATTTATAGTTTCTGTCTTCAGTACAAGCCATGAATGGTGTCAGCCATATGCTTTTGCAAAAATCTATTAATGCCAAAAGTGATTGGGTCTAAGAAATGGGACTATGGTCCATGGGGTAGGATTGAATCCATGCACACATTGATCTTTGTTTTTTGTGACCTTCTGGGGTAGATTATGCTTTAGAGTTTGTTAAGCTAAATGCATTCATATATATATACACACTGTGGGAGCAAGTGGTGGGGACAGGACACCTTTCTAGTCTTGTCACATTTCCAGTTTAGACTGTTGTCATGTGAAATGATGTCTTGTTCAGTGTTACAGGGCTAGTAAATGTCAGTGTGTCAGATAACATCAAAATACATAGGAAAGAGAGTAGCTCTTGCAGACTAATTAAATCTATTAAAAATGGGTAGTTGGTAGATTCAAAACATTGAGTCTATTACTGCTCTACTTTTTCAGTTCTAGGCTACAGATTACTGTCTTATGTTTGGGTTCAACTGAAAAGGACAATTACCAAATATAGTTCCACAGTGCATGTAAATTCCCCTGATTTGTAGTAGCAGCCTTTACTTTAAGAGACCATCTCATTTTCTGTTTTGCCTATTAAACATTTAAATTGTTAATAGTGTTTGCTTAGAAAAATTACTTGTTCCTGAAATGCTTCAGTATGAAGCTGGCCTGTCTAGTTGCTATTTCCTTGCTGGATATACTTTAGTGTCTTAATGAAGATATTTCTTTTAACTTCAACTCTCAGCAGAAAATTCTTCATTTTTTGTTCAATAAATTTGCTCTAGAGGGATTCTTTACATGATCTTCAATCTTCCAAGGTTACATGCAGAAAATGGATGGTAATAGGATGCCTCTGGCTTCGACTGTCTGATAGCATGTCTATTGAGATTTCTGGCTTTTTTTCCTGTAACTTCTGGTTTGATTTCATTGGACATTTTTCTGAGTTTTACCCTTCCTCTTATTTAAAAGCATTTTTTTTATTTATACATATTTATATATATATATATATGTAATATATATGTTTACATATATACATATACAAATTTATACATATATATGTAAATCTGTGTGTATATATGTATATATATATATGAACTCTTTAATTTATTCATTTTCTCTTCTAGTTTTACTTCTCATGTCAAAAAGCAAAGTAGACTTGTTTGTTTATTTTCCACGTTTCTGTTATTTTTGAGGGACAGTTTGAGGATATAGAGCCATTTGTGACCCAGAGGTTTCAAAAAAATGTCATACCTCTCTTAGGAAAGTCTCCCAGTGTGGAATGCACTTCCTCAGGAAGTTCTGAGCTCCTCATTACTAATAGAGCATTTTATAGACATCTTTATGACCCATTTGTAAGTCATGTTGTAAAAGAGATTGATTTATGCTTTAGGTTCCTGACATATGGTGCTCCTTCTTTGGTTCTACTTGGTACAGCATCCTTGCACAAGCAGAACTAATGTGTGGTAGGAAAGCAAGCACTCCTAGTATATACTAGGGCATGTTTTTTTTTTTTAAAGATGACCTTAGAGAAAATTGGATATAGGCCTTTTGGTGGCACTGTGAGTTATTGGGCACAATGCTAGCAAGATTGCTATGTTGTGGATATGCTTTGATTGGTCAATACCTCTATAGGGCACATAATCCCAGGAGGGCAGAAAAGTCAATGTCCACTATGTTAATTGAGTGCTCATGCTAACACTTTATGATGGTATTAAAAATTAAAAAAAAAACTGGAAATAAAATGGTAATTGTAAACCAGAAAACAATTGAACAAATTGTAGCCTGTGAATATTATGGAATGATACTGTGCCGGAAAAATTGGCAAATTTGGAAAAAAGCAGAAAGTTGCTATTAGCTAATTCAGAGGAAAATAAGTCAAATTGGAGGAACAATCTGTCCAGTGATCCTCACACTGTAAAGGAGAAATGTAGTCCCATTGCAAGGACCAGTTAGAGAGGTAGTAGGGAAAATATGCCTACCTCACCCTCCTTAGGGAACACTGATTGTAGGCCTGAAAGAAGGTGTACATCATCAAAAATGGCTGATACAGATGTGGTAGTTTGGCTTGATTTTTTTAACCATGTTTCTTTGTTACAAAGGAGAGTTTGCAGGGGAAGGGAATGAGAAGGAATGGTGAAAAAAAATAATTAAAGCACTATAATAGAAATAATAATGTACCTAGGCTTTTTTTGTTGGCTTCATTCACAAAAGTGCATGTTAGCCAAACACAAATCCATCAGTAAATTTTAGAATAACTTACATTTATATAGATGGCATTTTAAGGCTTATAGTGTATTTCTCCAACAACCATCTAAGGTGGACAGTTAAAGTATTCCCATTTTATAGATGAGGGACTCAAGATCAAGAGATAAGCCACCAATCTATCTTCAGTCTATACATTGTACATCACTGTAATGGGATGGTACAAACAAGGCAAAGGACATTGCCTGTTGCAGTGAGGAAAATGAGGAGATTTGTAGTCAAAGGGTTCATGTTTGACTCAGTCTATTAATAAGTATTTATTGAGCTTCTGCTATGTTTTTGGATGGTGAGGTGGTAAGTACATATCTGAGTTCAAATGTGGCTTTGGGCACTTACTAGTTGGGTGACCTTGGGCAAGTCTCTTTACCATGTTGGCCTCCTTTTCCTCATCTTTAAAATGAACCAGAGAAGGAAATGGCAAACCACTCCAGTATCTCTGCCAAGAAAAACCCAAATGGAGTCAGGAAAAGTTGGGCATGACTGAAAACGATTTAACAACAATAATAACAACTGTGTTGCCTGTCACTGAGTGTATAAATACAAAGAATGAAACAACCTCAACTTCCAAGACTGAAATCAGGATTCTTCAAGTTGGCTGGTTTTTATTTTGCTAAAAAGCAGCAATTGATGTTTCGTTCCCCCCAAAGATCCCGAAGTTAGCTGTACATGGTGTTCTTTTTTTTTTTTTTTTGAGGAACATCTATCATCAGGAACTAGATTTCTTCTTATATCCGTCCCCTGCTATCTCTCAGGGAGACATCTGTGATGACAAGGAATTTAAGAAGAAATAAAACAAACTAACCAACAAATCAAAAGAAAGGAGTTGTATAAGAATCAGTCACCAAAGCAGTATGCTCATTGAAGGCATTCACCAGAGCTGTTGGAGACAGCAGACTAACTGGGATTATGGGCTCCCCTTGAAGTGGCAGCCTCTGTTTTGGCTTAAAAGACCTTGAATATTTTCTCCTGAAAATCTTTTCTAATCATCCTCATCTAAAATTCATCCTCTTCACTTTTTTTCTCTTTTAGGGTTTACTTTTTTCTCATTTCAATCACCAGTGAAGCTTTTATTCCTGTTTGCCTTGCCTAACTATGAACATTGTTTTACTACTGTTAATTTATTAACATTTTATATAATTTCTGAGTAGAATTCTCTTGTTTTCTCTCTTTCAGTCATAACATCAGAGTCAGACAAAACCCAAACTACTCCTCATCTTTCCTCACAAACCTGAATCTCATCCACACTTTTCCAGTCTCTTTCTAACTGTTCATTCTGCCATCACTGAATTCCAGGCTTCATTAACTCTCATCATGACTATTGCAGTGACTTCTAATGAGACTCCTGGCCTATAGTTTTCCTCCATTTAGGCCATGTTCCACACTCCTAAATTCTAATCTTCCCAGTGAACGGGTATGGCATCTCATTTAAAAATAACAAACTCAAATGACCATTTCTTGCCAACCAGATAAAATGTACAAATTTTAGCCTGGCTTACAAGGCCCATCCATAGAGTGGTACCTACCTACTTATCTACATTTATCTCACCATGTGGAAGGTATTTGGTAAAATTTAAATGCTATATTCAATTCAACAACCACTTACTTAGCACCTTAAACTATCATTACTCCCACTCATGTACTCTACATTTTACCCAAAATGGACTGTTTACTGTCCTCCAAAGAAGTTGCTTTTATCATTGTTTTTATACTCATTCTTTCCTTCACAAACTCCCTATTTCCTCCTTCCCCATTAGTCAGTACTACCACCCTTTTCCTAAGTGTGAACTTCAATATTCCTCTCCCTCTCTGTCTCCCCCCCCCACCTTCTCTTCCCCTACTATTACCAATAATCTCATGATTTGACTGTCATAATAGCTCCTGGTTAATTTTCCTTTTCATGTCTCTCCCTGATCTATTCCGCCTTATACTCGGCTACCAAAGTTCTCTCACTAAAATGCAGGTCTGACCCTATTCCAAGATGCTTCATATGCCTCTCACTCTCGTCCTCATTTAACTCCAGTCATCACCTTCAAGAACATACAGAGTTTTCTCTGTTTGGCATTTAAAGCCCTTCATGATCCCCATCTCCCATTTCAAGTCTTTTTACTATTTATTTTCTCTATGGACTCAATTGTCCAGTGACACTGGCCTCCCAACCTTACCTTGCACAAGATATTTTCATTCTCTCTCTTTCTCTGTCTCTATGTCTCTGTCTCTGCCTGTCTCTGTCTGTCTGTCTGTCTGTCTCTCTCTCTCCTACCTCTCTCTCTCTCTCTCTCTCTCTCTCCCTCTGTATTTCCTCTCTCCTCCCATTCCATCCCATTTTCTTGGCTTCTTTCAAGTCTCAACTAAAACATCATGTTTTACAAGACTTTCCTGATCCCCCTTGATGCTACTCCCTTCCATCCTAATGATTATCTCTAGTCTTTTCTATCTATATCTTGTTCATATGTGGTTATTCACATGTTCTCTCTGCCGTTAGACTGTGAGCTTTTTGAGGACAGGAACTGTTGTCTTTCTTTGAAACCCAGTGCTTAGCCCATCATACTTAGAATGTCCTTGCTCTAGCCCACATATCATCTTTTAACTGCAAAATCAAATGTTACTTACTCCATGAAGACTTCCTTGATCTCTGCTCTTTGCTCCAAAGTTAAAAGTGATCCTTTCTCTCTCTGTGACTCTTAATACACTTAACTATATTTTGATTTATAGCACTTTGCATACATATTATCTTCTCATGTAGGTGGGGATTAGAGCTTCTTGGTACTAATAATTATTTATCTTTGCATCTCTCCTATGACAGATAGTCCTTATTTTATGTTGGGTTGCAGTGCCAAGTGGTCATTTTGGACCTAGTTCTATTTCTTAAGGTGGACCTTATCTATTGCCTTTGACTATCTTATGAAGAAGGTATTCATAAGCTTCTCCCCTGAAACCTCTGACCAGTTGACTTTGTACTCTTTCATATTTTGATCTTGAGCCACATTTTGCTACAAAATTTTTAAATTGTTGGTCTTAACCATCTCTTCCGCCTTTGTCAATACTTTTTAATGAGTCTCTATTAACCCCATCCTCAGACAGGATCCCTATGTAACTCTTTTCCAGCTTTGATGATCCCACCAGGTTATCTTGAAGCCTGCTGATGTGGCCTTTAAGAATCTTGGCTGACTTTTGTGCCATGAGATAACATTGGAGTAGGACTTCTTTGGAACTTAATGTAAATAAGCAAACCCACATACACTTGATCCCTTGGGCAGAACACAAAATTCATCCCATTGACTCCTCAGCCTAACTACTGTGGCGTCCCAAAGCCTTCATGAAGAGAATGAGGCTATTATGATAAACTACCAGGAGACTGTCTGGTTTTTAATTTTAAAAAATCATCAGTAAACTTGGAATAAAAAATATTGACATTGCCACCTAATAACCAGTAATTTGAAAGTAAACATTCTGTAAACTCTTTCCTCTACCCCCAAGAACCCTAAGTGGACTACACTTAAAACCATTCGCCTAAACAATACCATTGGGTTTTTTTCTGTTCATATGCTAAATATAGTATAACTTTGTGAGGAATTTAGTTTGGCTAAGCTTTTAAATTTTTTTGAGATCCCATTGTGTCTGACATACACACATTTGCTTAACTAACCTAGGCTACTCTAACAGTTTATCCCCCTTCTTCTACCTTACACACAATTCTATTCTGGATTATTAATAGAACATTTTTGGGGGGGTGATGCTAGTAGCTTCAGTACTTTGGCATTTAGGAACCTCAGAATTCATCTTAAACCATGGTCGTTTTATTTGTCAGGCAGCTCCATGTTCTCATCTTTACATTTGATTCATTTCTGATTTTGAAAAAATGAACAAAATAAAAGCTTTAAATAAACACTTGAACTTCTTAAACTTAGTTATGTGTCCACATTTTCCCTAAAGTCTTGAAATGCAGGATAAGCTGTATATCTTTTTTTCCACTCCACTCCTTTCTAGAACATTAATAAATCAACTTAAAAATATATTTAGGGGGGTAGCTGGATGGTTCAGAGAATTGAAAGTCAGGCCTAGAGATGGGAGGTCCTAGGTTCAAATTTGGCCTCAGACATTTCCTAGCTGTATGACCCTGGGCAAGTCACTTGACCCCCATTGCCTAGCCCTTACCGCTCTTCTGCCTTAGAACCAATACATAGTATTGATTCCAAGATAGAAGGTAAGGGTTTAAAAAAAAATACATCTAGTCTTGTTATATATACTAAATATTGATTTCAACTGGAAATCTTTTTAAAGTAATCTAAAAAAATGAAGATTTGTGCTAAGAAAGCTACTTGAGACTTAAAATGTCTCTGGGGTTTAAATATCTAGTAAAAGTACATAGACCATAAAATATGTAGTTAAGGTTAATGTAATAACCTTAACAACTAGGTAATCATAGTGAAATATATTCTCTTTTGTAATTTTATATTAATGCAAACATATGAGACAGGTCAAAGATGAAATGACTGAGGAAACAAAGATTTGAGCTTCCGGTCATATTGATTTGTTAATCAGTGCATGCCAGTTGCTTAACAAATTGCACCAGGCCCCTTCCTCAGCTTAGGGACAGAACCTAGCTTTAGGGAGGAACAGACTTTTTATACATTAAAAATAACCAAGACCAATGAATTAAAAGTAAACAACTAGCCAGAGTACAAGATGAGGTCATCTGATTTCTAACTGGAGGGAATATTAGGGAATTTCCAAGTTAGGAGGTAGCAAGTGAACAGGTGCAATTTTCTAAAATTAAAAAGAAAAAAAAAGATGTCTCACTCCCCATAAGTGTCTTCTTCAAAGAAAAGTGGCAAGAATAATTGATTGGCTGATATGGAACTAGTTTTCAGATAAGATGTATGGTTTGTTTAGAATGTATAATTGTAAGGAAACTCATAGTTATAGACTCATAGACCAATCTTCAGACCTGGCTGGGTTTCTGGTCAGCATAATCTGGGTCCTTGGTTAAAGGTCTCTAAGCTGTCGGGGATGGGGGTCCAGCTTCCCAGCTCTGCAGGACTGGGTTTAAACAATGCAATAAAGTTTCCTCATAATTCCTACAATTGAATAAAGTTCTCTTACAACTCAATAATTAGACTAGACCCATAATAGAATAGAAAAAGAACTGAGCTAGCTCTAGAATTGCATCACCAAATAGAGTCAGGATGATTCCCTTAATTCCCACTCCCCCTTGCTATTCTAAATCTTTCAATTCTTTCTTTTGATTCATGAGTGAGGGGGCAGCCCATTCCCTCATTTTCATATATTCATAATCAGAATTACATAAATTAAGTTGAGGACTCACAGAGGACTACTTTTGACGAGGAAAATTTACATGTCACCAAGGTAATCAAGAAAACTTAAACATACAAACATGAAACAAAAGACCAAAGCAATACAGTTATAACCATCAGTATTTTTTTAGAGAAGTGGTTTTATTAGTTTTCTTCAAGTAAATATTTTTGCATTTTATTTTATTTTTTAATTACTTAAAATATTTTTTCATGGTATAACCATCAGTATTAGCTAACATCAGATTGTCTTGTGCCCTAGTAACCCAATTGCAATGCTCATTTAGACCTCACATTTTATCTTGAGTCCCCGATGTCTTGTGTAGTTGTCTGTTCTTGGTTATTTTCTTAGAGATTGTGGAATAGGCTTCATTCTCAGGACAGCTTTGAAAGGAGCTCAGCTCCTCTGGTTCCAAATTACTTGTATAAATTTCTTGGTAATTCCACTAAAATCTTCTAGTAACAAGACAATATAATCTCTTAAAAGTCTAATTTGTAAAATGGACTCTTGTGTCTTTTAATAGTATCAGATACTTTAAAAATGGGAAAGCAATTTTGTTTTCTTCATAGTTACAAATATTATTTTATATATAATTTTCTAATCCATTTTTGAGAACCCAATACTATAATATAATCGAAGCTTAAATTTCCCTACTAGATACATTTGAAGCCTACGTATACATACTTGTGTGTGTGTGTGTGTGTGTGTTTATAGTTATTAGAGAAAATAGTATAATTTCAAAAATTTGAATTTCATTTAATTGGAAAATCTTTTGTTTCAGTTCCCCCTGCCACTGGCTGTTCTAATCCCCTCATGTACAAAGATACTCTTTGTTTCACAGAGTAGCATTAGGACAAATCTGTAAATAGTCCAGTTATTTGTTGCTTTAATTAGAAACACATGCTAGGAGAAGTAGAGAGGGATATGTTGAACAAAAATTAGAATACTGATTTCTTGCTAGAATTGGACTTGGTTTTACAATGGAATACATACATATTTAAATACAACTACATACTGATAATCAACAGTGTGAAAATCTTTGTGCTTTCTAAATGCCGTGAGGAGGCTAAAATTTTAACTTCAGTAAATTGAACTGATAACTCCTTTTTTTCAGGTGACTTGGGCATTTAGTTAGTAAAATGTTGGTTCAGTAAGTGACCTAAAAACTTTGCAATCACTTTCCAAAACAAAAAAATCAGCTGATACTTTTGTTTCACAAACCTTGCTATAGAAACTTAACTGAGTAGATAAAGTAATAGGAAATTAAAAAAATGAGAAACTTTAGCACCATTCTTTATACTTTTAATGTATGATAATCTCTGACAGTTATATTCTTTGTGCTTCTTTTATTAGTTCATTAATCATTCATTAAATATTTTTTCTGAGCTGAGCACAGTGAAGATGAAAATCTTTTAACAGGACATGGTTCCTGTCCATGTGGAAGTTGCAGTTTAGCTGTTCTTTTAACCAGAATTTTCCTCCTCCCTGAAATTTAAATATGCATTGTTTCCAATAAGTCTTTTTGATTTCTATGTTATCTCTAGAGATGCCCTCAAACTTGTACAACTAAAAACGTCAGGCAAATTTGGTGAATCAAGACCTTCTCCAGCACCTCCTACTACAAGTGCAGTGCCTTTGACTCCTCCAGCAGCTACCGGGCCATCATCTTATCCAAGGCCAATGATTCCACCAGTGTCCACTCCAGGGCAGCCTAATGCAGTGGTAATACCTTCTGTTCAGATTTTTCCTGTTCAGAAATGATGTGCCACAAAGAATTAAAAACCAAAACCAGATATACTGAACATTAACTGTTGTCGTGTTTAAGTATTAATTTTAAAGGAAAATAATTTTTTAAAAACTTAAGCAATTTTCTACATAGAAATTGACATAGTAAACTTGATCCTGTTTAACACAGAAAT
Organism: Monodelphis domestica; assembly: GCF_027887165.1. NCBI lineage: Eukaryota > Metazoa > Chordata > Mammalia > Didelphimorphia > Didelphidae > Monodelphis > Monodelphis domestica. The sequence goes on along the minus strand of NC_077232.1, from coordinate 41,216,378 downwards.
TTCATGTATTTAGTACTATATATATATATATATACATATGTGTATATGTATGTATATATGTGTATTTATACACACACACACTTATTATATAGTAACTTCAGGACTTTTACTCTGTTAATTCCCCTGGTCTAAGCAGCTTTATAGCATCATGCTTACATCCATGCCCCAAGGAAGGGGTGAATCACCAACTTATTTCAAGTAATGCCTCTTTTCTGATGAATTAAATATGTGTGTCAGAAAGAAATAGATAAGGCCATTTATGTATGGGGTGGGATGAGGACGTGAAATGCCAGGTCTTTAAAGTATGATTTTATTGTTTTGATTGCATTTTGAGAATTTTAGAAAAATTGGATTTCCCTTTTCAAAAGCAAATCTCATAGAACTTTCCCAAGTAAATAGAAATAATTGGGAGATTAATGATATTTTTGAATTATTCATGCCCTTTACCTCTGCTAGAGCAGATAAAATACGCCCAGTACTCAGAACTCTTATTTATTGCCTATTGTGTAACCTTAGAAAAAATTATTTTACATTCAGATGATTAATTCGATAATAGAGCTGTCAAAAGGGCAAGGAGTCCACACAAAACTAATTTCTTGTAAGTTAGATTTTCCCCATTGGCTATTTTGATCATGCCAGTCCAGTATATTGTCAAAATGCTTACCGTTTTCTCTTAATTGTTATCAATTTGTTTTACTTGTCTACTATATGTCAACTTTTTTCCAGAATCAAGAGGTTACTACCTCTCCTCACTTTTAAATGGTCTACTTTCTACCAGAGTTGTTAATTAATGTTATAAGATTTTTGGATAAGATCCCAGTTGGGTAGTTTTTCAGTCTTCTATCACCCCTGGTTTAACAAATAGATTACTGTTCCTTTATAGGGCACATTCACTGAAATCCCTGCCAGCACTGTTAGAAGAGTAATTGCCAAGAGACTAACTGAATCTAAAAGTACTGTACCTCATGCATATGCTACTGCTGACTGTGACCTCGGAGCTGTCTTAAAAATAAGAAAAAAACTCGTCAAAGGTTAGTAAAGTGACTTTGTGTAATTCAGTGATTGGATCTTAATTTGTCTCTTAGGAAATGATATATATGAAACTCAAATTCTCTGTCACATGTACACGTATAGCTTAATCATCTCAAAGATAATTTGAAATCATAAGGTCCTAGATTTAGAGTTGGAAGAAAGTCTGGAACAATCCTGTTTGTAGTTGAAGAAATAGCAGCCCTTGTTAATGCTCATGACTTACCCAAAGTCACAGAGATGATAAACATCAGAAATGGGATTTGAATTTATGTCCTTAGTCTCCAGAACCAGTGCTCTTTTATCTTTAGTTTAAGAAATAAGTGGAGTTATATGACATTTCATGCCACTTTAAAGGAAGAAATCTACAGAAATCTTGGATTCTAGAGAAATGAACTTATCCTGGTTATATAACCTCTAAATCACTTGAGCTTTCTCTTTCTGTCTTATTTATCCTCTTCCTTCCTCTGCTACAATATAATAGTAATAATATTAAAAAATCATTTCAGTGCCCGTTAAGCTTCTTTGGATTAGCTATTTTTCAGAGAATTCAAATATAAAGAAAAATAAAACTAGACTAAACAAAATTTAATCCTTTATGATTCAGAAGACAATTGAGGGTCATAATTAGGAGCATCAATTTTTTAAATAGTTTTTGCATCAGAATTTGTTGTTTAGGTCTTCTCAGGTTTTTTTCTTATTCTTATTGCCACCTCAACTCTCTCCCCTTGCTCCTCTACACATTTATAATATTCCATTTGCCTTAGTTTTTTAAGTATATTCTCAACAAAAAGCTAAGCAAAGAGTGCAAAAATTTTCAATTTTAGATCATTAGAAATACTTATTTATTTATTACTATTGGTGAATTTAACATTAATTTATCTGTTGGTACTCTAAATGTGAAATTCTTGTTCAGTGACCATCACGAAGACAGTTTCATGCAGCCTGCCTTAACAGGCTTCTTATAAATGAAACTAGGACACAGAAGGAAGAAGCAGCAAATGGAAAGATGACAAGATGGCTCACAGGTTCTTGGAGTATCATAAGCTCAAAGAATTCACTTGGGAATCAGCCTGAACTCCAAGAGGGCTCAGCCAAGATGCCTGAACCTGAATTAGCTCAAGGGCAAACTCACTGTCAAAACCCAGACAAATAGCTTTTACCACCCAAGATGTCAGAAGGCTTAGCATGCTACCAGCCAGAGCTGCCTCAGGGGAAAAAGAGACAGACTAGAGGAAGCCCCGCCCCCCCCAAAAAAAAACAAAACCTAGGTGATTCTACCTCCCTTTCCTGCATCTCCTCTGTACCAGTCTTAGCCTAAGGTTGACTTAGAATAGCCCAGGGGTCTGTCAGCTGTTTCTGACTTGTCAATTTCTCTCTCAAAGGCCATCCTCCTAAATGCTCAATCTTCAAGCATGGTTACAGACATTCTCCATTTTGTATACAAAGTAGGGTGGAGTAATGCAAAGTTCCCAAAACATCCCTGATGTTGTTAGAATAAGCATCTTCATTGTTACAAATCAGGAGGTAGTCAAATCCAGTCTTCCCAATTAGCATATTATTATCCCTTCAAATTGTCATTTGTTATGTTGGCTTATCAATAAAATGGTTATTTAGCTTAAAATACATCCAAAATCTGATCAAGGCCAACTCATATTTTAATATCATGTCCTTTTCTATCCAGATGTCTGACCCATACAACTTTATTCATTAGCATATATGGGTGTAGAACAGACAAATACTCAATTAGACATAGTGTGTTGGATTGCCTTCAGGAAATTGCACAGCCCCTTTAATGATCCCAAATATCTGTCAGAGTCGAGCTTCTTGACCCCCTTGTTGAGCCATAGTTATATCGATATGCAACATAACCTCAAGAGAGTTGAAAGTGCCTCTCAGAGAGGGCAATTGAGGATATGACTGGTCATAATACATGGCCAAGGAGGAACTTCAGAATAAGTCATCATCAACAAATTTGTGACAATTAAAAAAAGAAACTGACTGTCCACCTGGTCAGGGTGAAGTAAGACAGGTGGATAGCCTGAGTGCCCTTCTGCCATCTTGACTATATTAAAAGAAAAGGAGGAAGTCCTGCAGCCCAAGAGGTCTAGATGGGCTATATGCCCTATCATTGGAGATATCCAGATGGATAAGATCTCACATCCCTCTGAGTATTCTAGTTGAGTATTTTCACAAATGCTAGAATGTGAACCTAAGGAGGGTTTGAACAGATGTCTATAGTTTGTTGGTTATAAGACTGCATTTCAACAAAAGTTATCTTAGGCTATTATAATCATACTTCAGATTCATTCACATTCCTCCAGGATAAGTTTTTAGCTCCTAAGAGTTCATCCTTTATTCCTTTAAAAAAACTGCATTATTATATAATTTTTTCCATGTAAGGGACTAATCCTAACCAACTTTACTCAAATCATGCTATGTAGTGTAAACCTCAAATTTCCTTAGACTTATAATTGTTGAAAATTTCACCATTGGGATATTTCATACTTGGAAAATTTCTTACTGATAGTCTATTGGAATGGGAACTCCATTGGCATGGGAGGTTCCTTCTCTTCCCTTCTTAAGATTACTTTAGGACAGAAACCCTTTGCTGAACAATGGAAAGGACTTTGACCTATGCTTAAGCATAGAACAGGAATTTCTTTGAGTCTTGATTGATTTAGAATTGATACAATGGAGATACTTGGATTCAATCTCCACCCTATTCAGTCCTAATAGGATTGAGTAAGGGCTGCAGCCTAGATCAAAATTTAATTATTCCAATCTCTACCATACTCAAGTTAACAGGATTTAGAAAGGGCTGTAGCAAAGGAGTATAGATTTAATCATTTGAAAAATATGACCTTCAAAAGACATGTGCAAAAGCCAGAAACCTCTGGGCGGTCCTGGGTTAAGCGAGAGCCTCCATTGACAGGGAATTTGATGAAGAGTGATTGGTAGATGTGAGGAATGAGGGGAGGCAACTTGGATGGTGTCCTTAAAGATAGGAGGGGCTGGAGACTGGAGAGGTGGTTGATTTTTTGGTCGGTGTTGTTCCTGGGCTCTGAGGAAGCTTGCTCTGAAGGAAGCTGAAGGTGGGGGCCTCTGAGACTGTTTCTCCATTTTGGACACATGAGTAATAGGGACTGATCTCTTTTCTTTGCCCCAGCTATCTAAGGGCTTGGGCCTTTTGGCCCAGCCTAAACAGAAGGGGTATTTAAGCCCTATTCCCTTCTCTCCCCTTTCTCTCTCTCTATATATATATCTAATTCCTTTCTTGCTCCTATTGTAATTAAACTCCAAAAAAGGCTGACGGCTGACTTGAGTTTTTCATTTAGGAATTACATAGCTGATTCCTTGGCGACCTTAAATTAATATATATCAGTTCTTTAAAGTGATTCCCTTGTAACAGTAGTGATTTACTCAGTTTAATTTGAGAAGTCTTTATAAAACTATTGAGACATGGTTTTATGTTCTGAATATGTCTGGTCACTGCTGTATATTGGAAAGACTATATTCTTTATTTTTTAAGTTCAATTGCAAATGTTCAATTAAACATTTTTCACCTAGTGCTTATCCTTAACATCTCAGAAAGGCAGTTTGAAAATTCATGGACTTAATTTTTTAACTGAGTATCTTTATGAATTCCTTTTGTTGTTGTAAAACAAAACAAAGACTTCAGACATGTATTTTTGTTCCTAACTTCCCATAAGTAAAAGGTTATATAAATAAAAGGGAAGTATTGAACTGGCTCAAGAGGTTTTATGACTTCATGAATGCCTTTTGTGTAATAACCAAACAAAGCCAGCCTCAGTCTCTCAGTGTCTTAAAGCAGCTATAAAACTCCTAGTTGTATTATTTGCTCTAAGACTGTTTTGAGGACTACACAGGAATGTTTAAGTGGGTCTAGAAAGAAATGGCTTTCTTTTTCCTACATGATTAGAATTCATTTTGATGACATCAGATTTCTGATTGTTAATTTTCTTTAAAACTATCCTTTAAAGAAAGAAAACTATTGAAAAGCTTGTGATTTATTATCAGGAGGAGAAGGAAGTTAGGCTAGGAAATGGAAGCTTTAGCACCTAATGGAAAGACTGAGGCAAATATTATCCTCTCACCTTGAAAGGGAGAAAATGAAAGAGTCAATGTGAACCATCCAAGTAACTCCTTGCCACCTTCTCTCAGATTATCTGGGAGGGACATTAGCAGAATAGGCTAATCTTAGAGGGCCAACAGTGAACTAAATATTCTTCTCTAAAAACTACAACATTACTGCCTTTATATAGTGTGTAAAAGTTTATAAAACAGAACAATTTTATACAGTAAGTGCTAGCATCCTCCTATTAGTGATGAATGGAGTGAGGCTCCTAGGGGCTCAGTGACTGCCTATGTGAACATCTCTTGTTAATGTCAAAGGCAGGACCCCTGGTCCTGACTAAAAGTCATCTGCTTTTCACTACACCATGCAGGAAGTTAATGCCTCATTTATTTGACCAAGGGCCATCTAGCTGGTCACCTGACAACCTATCAGTGGGACTAATTTGACTGATCTTTTTGGTCAAGGGGGTTCTACTTCCAAAGTACAGTAAACTAGGTCTAAGATAACAAATTTTCTTAGTAGAGGGTAGAGACCTTACATAATAAATGACCTTACATAAATAAATACTTCATGTTTATACTCTGCAGTGGGAATATGCACTTCTTGTAAGTTTTAAATACAAAGCATCCTATTATTCACCATAACTTAATTCATCTAACTTTTTATAAATAGAGAAAATTGTGTTTTTAGAATACAATAGATCTCTATATTTTGTAGAAGTGACAACTAGAAGGAAGGATTTAATGAGAATTATAGATGCAATAGAAAAAAGTAAAGGCTGGTATGAAGCCTTTACAGTCCAATTTGTAAACAATCTGTGTAATGATGCTAACCTAAATAAAAAATGTACTTGTCTCTAGGAAAAGTTTCCTTGTCTAATTTTCTTCTGCAAACTTACAGCATTGTGGAGAATGGTTTTTGTTGTAAGTTTTCATTGTATGTCAAGGAGAGTCTGATTTAGAACCTTACAAACACCTTTATTTAACTCTTTCTCACATGATAGTTGTTGGTACCTGATAGCAGAGGGCTTTCCTATAAACTTGTCACTTGCTACAGAATTGAGTACCAGGAATATTGCCCCATTCTCATCAGTAACTAGAATAATCAAGACCTACATTAAACTTTATATAAGTAGGTTACAGAGCAGCTATTCTGCTTAGAGAGGGACCTTCAAGGTTACTGATAAGTCAACCTGACAGCTGGTTCAAGGAATCAGATGGAAAACTGCTCTGGGGGAAATTGAAATTAGTACAGAAACATAACCCATTGAAGTGGTATTGATGACTCTTAAAGAAGAAGAGTTTGTCAAAAGTACCTTCTTTTTTTTTTCTGAGTTTTACTCAACTTGCTAAGAGTTTTTAGTTTTCCAATTTTTAAAAAATCATTCATGTTTACTTTAAGAGGCATAGCCATGGATTAGGTGACTTTTGAGGTTGCTTCCAGCTCTGAAGCCATGCATTGAAGGGAAACCCACCACCTCCTAAAGCAGTTCATTCTACAACTTTTTTCCCCCTATGTGCTTTTGAAATATTGTTTGAAATTATTTGGGGGAATTCTCATCTTTTCCAAGAGTTAGGAATCTTCTAAAAACAACTATGTACACTGAAGCATAGCCTGTTGAAAAATGTGTAAGATATTAGTGATGTGATTGATTTAAAATAGGAATTACCTAATAATTTAATGGTAGCTATTTTCTTTCCACTCTTATAGGAATAGAACTCCTGTGTTCATCTCTAATAGTCAATGCCCCCTTACCTTAGTTATTTTTAGGTTCTCTAAAATATGCATTTGTTCATTTTTTTAATGTAAATGAATACTCAGTTCATTCACAGATATTTTCTTAGATATGTTCAAGGATCTTTAGATAGTTCTTTTGGGGAAACTGGAAAGAGGAACTTAGCATTAGGAAATTTGTCTGGGAAATCTTTGTTGTTTCTCTGTAAATGTACCCAAAAGTTATTAGGGTGAACCTTTTGAACAAGTTCTAACCACAGATGTGGTTTTGTAAAAGAATGTTTGTGAGTGATAGAAATAAAGACCTAGAAGGGATTGTGGGAAGATGGTGGAGAAGGGCATGAGACTGCCATGCCTTCCAAACTCTCCCACAACCAATCAGAAGTAATTCTACAGAATCAATGCTAAAAGTGGCAAAAATGGAAAAGAGTTGGGAATGAAGTAGAACAATCAGGGATAACTTAGAAGAGGGGTCTCACATCTCTGACCTTGTCATTGCCTGATAATACAATTGCCCAAGAACAAACACCAAAGAATTAATATGTTGCCAGCTATAAGCCAGGATGGACAGCTTCACTTTGTCTGCTTGACCTCAGAGTCTATATCCCAGTAGCGGATATCAGTGGACTCCAAACCCTGGGAACACCTATGTGGACTCTGACCTCAGCTTCAGGGGTCCCCACTCACCAATGGCTAGGCTTGACTTGCGGAATAGAGAAGGTCTTCAAGAACCTAGACTGACCAGACACCACTCTATTCTATGCCATGGTTTTGGGAGAGAAGAAGGGAAGAGGAAGCACACTCTAGGGAGTGCAGTTGCTAAGAGACTGATGCCCTTCATCCACAAGAGAGTAGAGTCCCTGGCTGACATCCCAAGGGGAGGTGAGCTGTCTGCTTTCAGTAGCAGAACTACCATAGGGAAGGGACTTGAGGTCAGTCACAGACTGGGGTGTAAGTCAGGGGGAACAGGGACTATACTTGCCCCTGGATTATAGAAATTGGATGAACTAAATAGGGCCCAAGAAATAACAAACAAAATATATCCTGAAACCTTAGGCATCACCCCTCCATACCCTGCAAACAGAGCCCAACTCAAATATAAAACTTACAGTTAAGCCTGTTGGTTTGGCTGCTAAAATTTGAGCGAATAAGCCAAAGAGAAAGAGCCCAACTACAAATAACTATTATGGGAACAGAGAAAACTTGGGTTCATTCAGAGAATGGTGAAGTTAAACCACCTATTTCTAAAATAGAAAAAAAAAAACCCACCAAATGGTCCCAAGCCCAAAAAGAGTTTTTGGCAGAGTTTAAAAAAGATTTCAAAAACCAAAAGAGAGAAATTGAAAAAAAAAATAACTAGGAACAAAAGAGCAATGCAAGAAAATCAAGACTAGTATGAAAGAAAGATCACCGAGTTGATAGAGATCCAAAAATTCGCAGAAGAAAATAATTCACTAAAAATGAAAATTGGACAAAGGGAAACTAATGACTTCCTAAGAAAAGAAATAACAAATCAAAAGAATGAAATAATAGGTGAGAATATGAAACATCTTATTACACAAACAACTGACCTGGAAAATAGATTAAGGAGAAATAATATAAAAATTGTTGGACTCCTGGGAAGTTCTGGTAAAAAAAAAAGAGTTTAAACACCATACTTCTGAGAAATCATTAAGGAAGACTGCCTGGAAATTCTAGAACTAGAGGGTAAAATAGAAATAGAAAAAAAAAATCCACCAATCACCACCTAGAGACCCCAAGAGGAAACTGCACAGGAACATCATTGATAAGAGAAAATACTGCAAGCAATAAGAAAAACACCCAATTTAAATACTGTAGATCTAAAGTCAGAATAATCCAGGACTTTGCAGCTACAACATTAAAAGAATGAAAGGCATGGAAAATAATATTTTGAAGAGCAAAGGAGCTGGGTATATAACCAAGAATAACATACACAGCAAAGCTGAGCATAATTATACAAGGGAAAAATGGATATTTAACAAACTAAAAGAGTTTCATTCAATCCACAAGAATCATAAAAAGGTAAACATGAAAGGCCAATTATAAGATACCCAAACAAGGTCAAATAGTTTACAACTTATATGAGAAAATGTTATCTCTCACCCTTAAGAATGACATTTCTTGGGTAGTTTGAAAGAGCATAAAAAGACAAAAGACTTGAGATCAAGTTGAATATAACAGAATGATCTAAAAATAACAATAAAATAGGGTAAGAAGCAGTAAAATAGAACAATTGTCTCAAAAGAGACCCAGGTAGAATAATTGTGGCAGGTTGTAATAGAACTCTACCCTCATCGAATCTGGGTTAAAGAGGAAACAACATATACAACCAAAAGGGTAAAAGACTTCTTAATGTGTAGAGAAATAGGAGGGTGAAATGGTAGGATATGGGAAGGACGTTTTAGCACTGAGATATATTTCTATTTGCCTTCTAGAGGCCTTTTAGACCCATGGTTTGTGGTTGTTGGTTTTCTGTTGGGCTCATGACTTCACTGGTCTAGGATGTGCCGGGTGAGGAAGCTCCTTTGCCAGTTCAGATCCTCACCATCTCTGTAGCTCCTGATCTTTGTGGATTGATGAGACATTAGAAATTTAAAGACATGCCCAGGGCCACACTGGAGGAGACTCAGATCCAGATCTTCTTGATTCCAAAGCCATCTCTGTTCATTCTGCTACATTGCAGTTAGCAATTACTGTGCTAGTCATGGGACAGTGTAGTTTCCTGAGAATTCATCTCATCTTGTTAAAAAATCTGCAGCACAGAACAAGTTGTGGTATATTGTTGTAATGGAATACTATTGCATCATAAGAAATGACAAAAAAGACAAATTCACAAAAAAAAAAAAACAAAAGACTCATGAACTGATTCAAAGTAAAGTGAGCAGAAACAGAAGTATGTTGTACACAGTAATAACAATGATGTATGATCAGCTGTAAATGACTTTATTGTCAATAAGGCAAAGATCTAGGACAACTTGGAGATACTTGGGATGAAAAATTCTATCCACTTCCAAAGAAGGAACTGATGGACTCTGAATGCAGATCATAGCATACCATTTTCCCCTTTATTTCCTTCACAAGTTTTTTCTTCTATGTGCTATTTGTGTCCTTTCATGACCCAAGTAATACAGAAATATGTGTTCCTTGAAAGCACTGGTATAACCTAGATCAGATTATTTGCTCTCTCTGACAGGGGGAGAAGGAGAGAATTGGGATCACAAAATGTCAGAAAACAGATATTAAAAATTATTTCTACATGTGATTGGAAAAAAAATGCTCAAAAAAAATTTGCCTACATTTAGGAAGGTGATCCAATTGTCAATGTGTTGTGACCTGGCCCTCTTGGAGCAGCTAATGGAAGCTCTTGTGCCTTCCATAGAAACAAGGGTATACATTGGGGTACACAGGTGGTGGAAGGCAGCTTTCTACGATTTGCAACAACACTAGGCTGTACTATCTCGAATATCACTTAAATGGTCTTTCTCAGAAATCCTTGAAGTGCTTTGCCATCTCCTTTCCCATTGGGAAGAACAAAACCTGTACACATTATGTGTATGTGGGGCAAACAAAAAACTTTATCATTATGCTCACTGGAAGGATCTAACTGTTTCACCCTAAAATCAGAAAAACACCTCCTTGTATTCATTGTGCTGGGACCTGTGCCAAAGTTGCTTCATCACCGTAGACATTTTTCTGTTCACTGGTCTGGCAACTATAGTACTTTAGGACCCCACTTGAAGACACTCAAATTCTTGTCTTTGAGGAGTATTTAAAAGAATTTAGTCTCATGTGATTTCTGAGCACTTAATTTTTTTCCCCTAAGTGATAACAGGGATATAGCTTAATATTAATTTGTATCTTGGAAAGTTTTCTGTTCATTCTATGAAACACTTTATGGAATTTCTATTTCTCTCAAATACTGATCGTCATTATACAGAAAAGCAATTTCTTTTTTTTTCTTTAAACATTATTTTATTTAGTCATTTCCAAACATTAATCATTGGAAACAAAGATCATTCTCTTTTCCTCCCCCCCACCCCCTACCCACCACCTCTCCCATAGCTGACGCACGACTCCACTGGATATCACATGTGTTCTTGGTTTGAACCCATTTCCATGCTGTTGGTATTTGCACTAGAGTGCTCAATCAGAGTCTCTCCTCAGTCGTATCCCCTTCCCCCCTGTAGTCAAGCAGTTGCTTTTCATCAGTGTTTCTACTCCCATAGTTTATCCTCTGCTTGTGGATAGTGTTTTTTTTAGAACCCTGAAGATTGTTCAGGGACATTGCATTGTCACTGATGGAGAAGACCATTACCTTCAATTGTACCATAGTGTATCAGTCTCTGTGTACAATGTTTTCCTGGTTCTGCTCCTTTCGCTCTACATCACTTCTTGGAGGTCGTTCCAGTCTCCATGGAATTCCTCTACTTTATTATTCCTAGAAAAGCAATTTCTAATTAATTGTCAAGTTTAAGAAAGCCATAGTTGTATTATTTCTAACAAATTTTGTGAGCAGTATTCCTAATCTTAATATTCTTTTTTCTTTCAGATGATATTAAAGTGTCAGTAAATGATTTTATTATCAAGGCAATAGCTGTAACCCTTAAAGTAAGTAACAAGGCCCAAACAACTGGAATTTATCTATTGGTTTCATTTCTTGGGTGCACTATGCACATACATTGTAATGAAGTTTTCTTTCATTAGTGTTTGGTTGGGGTTTCTGCAAGTCATAGTCAGTAGGTTTATAAAATATCAGCTTTAGGGAACCTGCCTCCTCAATTTATAGAGAAGGAGGTCCAAGGTCACACAAGTCCCGGAGCCCATAGTGCAGTGCTTTTTAGACAATTTCAACTCTCACCGTGGTATAATTTCTTTTAGTGATTCTTATTTGTAGCATATAGAAAGTACATTTGTGATTATTTTGTTAACTGTAACCACGAAAATGTGGGTTTTCCAAGACTGTGAATTGCCAAAACTGTAAAGATAATTTTTAGTGTCTTGTTTTAAATCAAAAATAAGTGGTCGCCATGGAAAAAATTCCCAAATATGAAAATACCCAAGTCAGCTGGGTTTTATGGAGACTTTAATTAATACAAGTGAAGGAATTAAGGAAAGGGAGAGAGAGTAGAGAGTAAATAGTATGAAGGGCATAGGCCTTGGCCTAGGCCTGAGCCTTAAGAGAGACTAGCCAGTCTTTAATCACTCACCACAAGATCGTCCTAAAGCAAAACTCCAGTCCTTCCCTGAAATCCTCAACTCCTGAACTCACTTCAGAGAGCCAGCTCCTCCAAACTAACTCCAAACTCCCCCTAAGTTCAGAGAGCCAGCTCCTTTTAAAGAGAAATTTCTCTTATGTCACCTCCCCTAAATTTTCACATCTACCAATCACAGTAGACGTTTTCCCCAGGACTGACCATCTTAGTTCATATCTTCTTTTGTTATCGCCTTCTCTGAGTAGACTAAAACTTCACACCTCTTGCCTTTTGTAAGTTGCTTGACCTTTTTTAGTGATTAATTTAACCTTTACAGGTACTTAGCACCCTTTTGTATTAGATCTAAAAATAGACTTAGCTTAAGGTTTTTGCTTCACTATAAGTATGAGTTGGGAACTTTTCATTGTTCAGTAAGGAATTTTACAATTTTATCTTCCCCTAAAGTATGCCTAAGTATTGGTGGAGTAATGTTAAAATTCCCAATACATTCCTGATCAAGTACCTCCATTTGTTATAGTAAGGTAATAGCCGTAACCAAATGTTCTAAGGTAGAGTCTGAGCAGTTTTAAGATTCACATAACTAAAAGAATACAGTCTTATTATGTGGGTGTATTTGTTCTTCAGAAGATCTTAAGCACATATCAGTATTTACTCTTCTTTTACTAGTAATATAAAAAGATGAAAATTTGAGACATACATTCTAGGAGATGTTTCTTTTGATTATTGTACTTTGCTAACACTATTTGCATTATTTAAAAAAATACATATTTTTCCAGGAGCCATTTGAAAGGATATTTAACGGCTAGGAACATCATCTCTTTCTAAGTAAGCACTTATAGTTTAATCAGTTAGTTTAACCTATTCCTAAATGCTTTTAAACCATATGGGAAAAGTGATCACTGCTCCATTTATCTAACAGTACATTATAAATTAACTTCTCAGAATTAGAGTATAATCATTCCTTAGCTACTTCTGCTAGGCATTAAAAAATATGACCCTGTTCAATTTGCCTTTTTTGGTTTTCTGGGAATTATCTTCCTTTTCAACCAATAGAACAGGTGTTTTTTTTTCTAAAAAAAACTTACTCATTTTTTGATCTTAAAATTTTTCAATTACATGTTGAAACAATTTTGGCAATTGCTAATCTGACATTTTGCTATTCAGATTCTCTCCTTCCCTCTCTCCTCTCCAAGTCAGTAAGTGGTTTGACATAGTTTATACCAGTTCTGTTACACTATGTATATTTCCATATTTCTCTTGCTATAAAACTAACTTAGTAATGACAACTTCAGATCCAGTATGGAAAACCTCATTTTTACACCTATTCTTTCCTTGCTATCAACCAGCAAAAAAATTTTTTTTCAGAAAGCCAGCTATGAACTTTAAAACTCTAGACCTTATTTTTAAGGCACTTCTATTATAACATCTTAACAGTATTATTAATGGTACTGTGTAGAATAAAGCTGCTTTACTTTTATGTCTTTTGGATATTTTGTGGTCTAGAAGGAACTAATTATATTGACACATGCTTATTTGTAGTCTTAATTTGCTTAGTTTCAAGCAACTTTTATTCTGCATAAAGTTCTCAGTTCTCAGAATAAACCTAAATGAAGATAGTATAATTCTTCTACCACCCTCACTCCGGGAAAAAGAAGTGACGAAAATTTCTATAAAGATTTAGCTGCATAGCCTTTTTTCTTATATGTTCAATTTTAAACATGTAATTATGCCCTAAGCTCATGCTATAAATTATGAGACTATAATAAATAGCTATGCCATGTGATTCTTTTTCTACTTTCTTGCTTGATATTTTTATGCACAATGGTGATATAAAAGTGATTGCAAATTGATTTCTTATTTGCTCTTTGAACGAGTTTAGACTTTAAACTCCTTTGATATTTATACCTAGGGCAAAAATAAGATTATATAGAAACTTTGGCTTAAATAGCTTTTTACCAAACTATTATGTATTGGGGATTATTATAATCCTAAATAAAAGGCCATTTAGTGAGTCACTGGTATAGCCAAGGGCAAAATTTGAGAGTCGTAATTTTAAACCTTTATTTATTACGTGCCTTACTTAAGGTGTTCAAGTTTATAATTATTTTCTAGTTAAATTGTTTTCCAAAACTTGAGTTTACAAATTATGTACTAGAACTCAGTAGGGGATATCTTTTGGATAATGGCTGAAAAGAATCTCAAGTTTTAAGATCTGGTCCTCCTTTCTTATACCTCTTTCTGTCTACACTTAACAGAGGTTCTCTTCCTTTCTAAAATTTTGTATATATGTAAAATATAGTTCCAGTAAATATCATTAGCAGCTTCAAAGATAAAAAAGTCAAAAAGAGCCACCAAAGCTTATGGTGTATGTGGTAGGAGTGGACACCATTTGCCCAGGTGATGAGCACTAGGCTTCTGGGGTGTAGGCCAGCCTCTCCTATCTTTGTTAGCATAAGCTGCTAGTAGTACCTCATTCGTCCAAATTTAACCATATGATCCTAAGATTTAGAACTTCCAGGGGTCTTTGAGCTGGACTTGTCTCATTCCCTCTTTCTTCAGGTGATGTCTAGAATAGGGAACTGACTTGCCTCAGTCACAGAGTTGATTCAAATCTACACCCTCTGACTCCAAGCCCATTGCTTCTGTATATCAATCATAGAATTAACAGTTATGGGGGTGGGTTTACTTCTTTAAATAAACGCCTTTATTTTAGTCCTGCTAATGTGTTTTATTGCTATGCTAAAGAATCAAATATGTTTGAGGTGTAACATATGCTAATATCCCAGTACTATCAAATTCCATGAGGACAGTTTATAGGGCAGAATGAAAATGCCCGGTATATGTGGACTTTAAAAGAGCTAAAAGCATCTCCTGCCTCTTTCTTTCCATGCCTTCCCCTTCTTTTGCCTTTGGAGAAATGAGAGTTTGCTTCAGCACAAGTTGTTTTAGACTGAGGCCTGCAGATTCCAATAGGATTCATGGATAGATAGCCTTAAGTGAATTTGTGAATGTGAATGGGGGAAAAACAATGGCATTGTTTATTTAGCATTTCCCTCTATTATAAATATAGACAACAAAATGCTATTTTGAAAGAATGTCCGTGGTTTTTACCATACTAATAAAGGTGAAGAACCTGTGATTTAGACAATGTCCCGTTTCCACACTGTTCTTTTTTTTTTTTATAAACTCTGAATTTCTATCTTAGAATTGATATTAGCTATTGATTCCAAGGCAGAAGAGCAGTTAGGGCTAGTCAGAGTCATATAGCTCGGAAATGTCTAAGACCAGATTTGAACCCTGGACCTCCTGTCTCTAGACCCCAGAGCCACCTAGCTGCCTCTATATTGTATCCTTTTAAAGGTAGTTTTTTACATCACTGAAAACAAAATGTGAAATTTATTCCTAGATGGCATTCCCATTCCCAGGCTCTGTCTATTAAAACAAAAGTGTTAGGGGTAATGCTGCTACTACTACCAAACCATTATGTCAAATTTTTAAAATTATATGGTTTGTAGGCATGAAATAAGGATTAATGCTTTTAAAGGTCATTTTTTTCTTAGATGGTTTCCAGCTGATACCCACCAGCATTATTTTTTTGTTGTTGTTTTGTTTTGTTTTTTTTAAATTTTCTTTAGTTCAACCTTCATTTTCCCTGTGACAATTCAATTTTGTGCACTAGAAGGACATATTTTCTTTCCACATCCCAAGTATAACAATAGTTCTGCTTTATGAGCATGTGCCATTCATTTTTTATAGCAAAACTTTACCTTTTTATTCTAGTATTCACGATCTTCCATTAAAATGTTGCCGTTTGCATTGTTTGCTGATCTCATCCTCTCCTCTGTCTCGTATTCTTTCACTTCTGTCTTTCAGCAAATGCCCAATGTGAATGTGAGCTGGGATGGACAGGGCCCGAAGCAGCTGCCCTCCATTGACATCTCAGTGGCAGTGGCTACAGATAGAGGGCTCATTACCCCCATCATCAAAGATGCCGCCGCCAAAGGGATACAGGAAATCGCTGCCTCAGTCAAGGTACGCCTGAAGTTGGATTGTGACTCCGATACATGAACACAGTGTCCTGATCAGGCAAAGCCAGCACCCACAGCCTGGGGGTGTCCATTGTTCTCTGAGCACAAAAGAGCACTGGACTCAGAGGCACCACAAGGATGTCTGAAAAACTCAGCTCTGTCCAGTTCCTTCCTCTTGCTCCTCACCCAGGCAGCTGATGGTGCAGTCAGGATAGTGCTGAGCCTGGAGACATGAAAACTGAGTTCCAGTCCATCCTGAGACTTGATAGCTGTGGGGCCCTGGGCAAGCCAGTGAACCTCCCCTTGACTCAGTCTCCTCAGTTGTAACATGAGGACGATAGCAGCAGTCCCCTCACAGGCTTGTGATCAGATGAGGTGACAGTTGTGGTACATAGGCCTGGCTGATAGCTGGGAAACAGATACTTTCCCCCTTCCCTTCTTTTCCCCTTTCATGTCCCAAGCTTTCTAGATAACTACTTCTGAGTATATTTGTCTTTTTCTTCTTAGCAGTTTCATTTAGTCCTTTGATTACTGAATTTCTTCCTTTTTAGACATTCTTCAGATAATATACTTTGATTTTAAATCTGTGCTACTCCATACCCCTGTACGATTCAGGCCTTTCTAGAACCTAGGACCCTAGGCTGCAGAGAATGGAAAGGAGAAGAAAGGCCTGGACCTGGGACCTCATTGCTAAGGAAAGGAGACTCCCTCTACCCATGTGTCTAGAACCCTGAGAAGTGAAGAAGGGACTCTTTGGGGTCCCACAAAGCAGTGTACATCAGAGACCACTTTGCCTCCAAAGCTTCCTCCTTGTCCACTGCACCATCTGGCTTCCTCTTACTGAAATTCCAGGAGAATTATTTTGCTTTGTTTCAGATAAGAAAGTAACTCCTGCTCCTCTCAGCCTGTTTTCATGATAGGCAGGAAAAAGTGAGATCATTTGCCTTTAAAGAAATTCCTTATTAAGTTCCATTTGATATGTCTAATCAAATCATGTGACTAGTTCTATTGCCTAAGGTTAAAAAAAAAATACATGTTTCTGGTTTGTTTTCTCCATCCTAATTTTCAAGGATTATTGCATGTCTAAACCCATCTCCTTTCATTTGAGGTTTTAAATCCAAATACTTTTGTAAGCAACAATTATAAATTTTGATTTGTTTGGCAGCAATTCATGATATGTTGATAGAAGGAAAGAGAGATTAAGTTTAAAAAAATAACATGTGGCTTCTTTTGGTTAATTAGTGAATATCTATGATAAAGTGTTAATTCTTTTTATAATAAACTAAACCCAAGACTTCTAAAACTGTGGTTGATAATCTTGGAGTCTCCCATACCTCCCAAAATTTGGCCACCAGGTCTGTAATTTCTGTTGAGTCTTCTGGTTGTATACTAACCTCTCTGACCATATGTCTGAGTTCCCAGGGAAAGGTGGAGCCCAAAGTTGTGGCTGGTTTTTAGTACAAAGAAAATGTAAGTCTAGAGGAAATAAAGCCTCTATTTGAAAGATGATGCTTTCTTTTATTCCCACCGTTTCAACATTTTAAGGTGGCACCAAAAGATAAATGGGAAATTATGTCTGAGATTTTATAGGATTTATAAATTGTAGAGCTAGACGGTGCTTTAGAGATTGTCTAGGCCAGCCTCCTCATTTATGGATGAAGAGACAGAGGCTCAGAGAGGTACAGGAAATAGGACCACAGCACTCACGAATGACAGAATGGGAATTGGAATACAGAATCTCTAAGGGGGCTTTTCTGTTTTTCTAAACATCTTTTGCATTCAAAACAGGAAATTGCATTGCTTATAAACAACCCTGAAATATCATGGGAAATAATAATATACAGAACATTGGAACAGGGAAGCAGTTTGGCATAATTAAAGTAATATTGGACTGAAAATTAAGAATGTGAATTGCCATCCTAGCTCAGTTAAAAAAGGAGAGGAAAAAACACCAGAAAGTGTGACAGCTAGATGGAGGTGGATAAAGAGCCAGGCCTGGAGATGAGAGATCCTGGGTTTAAATCTAGTGTCAGATGGTTCCTAGCTCAGTGATTCTGGACAAGTCACTTAAACCCCCATTGAGTAGCCCAGCGATTAGCACGTGTACTGAGCTGGCACAAGAGAGTTGCTCTATCTCCCCTCTTCCCTGTACCCCTCTGTCCAGCCACCCAAAGTGAGCACGTCCTCCCTCTACTCTCAAGCAACTTGAAGGTGCAGTTTGAGCATGTGATCTCAAAAACCTTCGCCAGTGTTGGCCTAGTCCTTACTGTTCTCTGCCTTAGGACTGATTTTTAGTATAAATTATTTCAAGACAGAAGGTAAGGGTTGGGGGGGGGGGGGGGGAGAGAGAGAGAGAGAGAGAGAGAGAGAGAGAGAGAGAGAGAGAGAGAGAGAGTTATTACCTTCTAGAACATTTTTCATGCTGTTATTTTATTTGTATTTTTTAAGGCTCTGGCAAAGAAAGCAAGAGATGGAAAATTGTTACCAGAAGAATATCAAGGAGGATCTTTTAGGTAAAGTAGAGATATTAATTATAATTAATATAAAACAGACCTAAGACTGACACATTTGGTGTAGTTTTATTTTATTTTTTTGCCTAAACATTCTTATTTAGGTGAGAAAAATGTAAAAAAGGAAAGAGGCTTCTATCTAATCAGGATGTACTCAGACACTTCATAGCTATAAGACCATGGGCAAGTCACTTCACTCTGTTTGCCTCAGTTTCCTCATCTATCTATCTATCTAGCTGAAGAATGAAAACACAAACTGTGCCAGTATCTGTGCCAAAAAAACCCCAGTGGAGTCAGGAAGAGTGGAACACAACTAAAATGACTGAAAGGGTCCGGGCAGTCCTTAAAAGTCAATAGAAACTGACCGTTTTGAAGTAACACACTTGTTGCCAAGTATCTGTGATAAAAAAACATTTCAAATTCACAACATTCTACTTTTATAAAAAATTAATGCCCATAACAGTAGGAACCATTCAATCTTATTTTCTTCATTTCAGGTCACCAAAAATGTATTTAATTGTCTTCACTGCTCGTTGCTAAGAGAGAAAATTAGCTAAAACATTTCTTTCCTTATAGGAGCTGAAAGTCTGTTGGGGGTTATGGCAGATTTGCAAATTATCTTAAAAGATGTGCAGACTAATAGTAACCTCTTAAAGCACTTGAGAAAAATGTTAACTCTTAAGTTTTTAATACCTTATTTTTGCTCTTTTCATTCAGCTCCCCAAAACCATCGTGTTTATTTGAATGTATTTTTTGTAGTATCTGAAATGAATGTTTACTTCAGGGTTCCGTAGCACTTTCTTATTATATGATCAGAAAGATTGTTTCCATGAGAATCTTCCCACTCAATGCCTTTTATTTTTCTCATAGTGTTTCTAACTTGGGGATGTTTGGTATCGATGAGTTTAGAGCTGTGATCAACCCTCCTCAGTCCTGCATTTTGGCTGTGGGCCGATCCCGATCGCAGCTCAAACTTTCTGAAGATGGAGAAGGGAACACCAGACTGCAAGAGCACCAGCTCATGACCGTCTCAATGTCCAGTGACAGCCGTGTGGTGGACGATGAACTGGCTACAAAGTTTCTAGAATGTTTTAAAAGAAACCTGGAGAATCCTGCCCTACTCTATTAGTTTCAGAATGATCACCTGTTACTAAAAAGAAAGATTACACTCTATAGTAAACCAATTAGAACGTTTAGTATAAAATGGACAAAGTATTTAATTTATTTGAGGTGAAAGAACTTGAACCTTGTTGTTTTCATTTCCATATTTTAAAGCTAATCTATTTTAAAGACTAATCAAAGGAAGAACACATCTAGTTATTTGGCTTCTTTTAAAACTACTTTGGTGCTGCACAAGAGAGTTCTATTAACTAGATGTAACTTAAATTTTTAGAAGAGCCTCCCAGATCTGGGAGGTTGGAGAGCCTGAATATTTAAAAAAGAAAACATTAAAAACCTGGGACTAACTTTGTCCTGGGGAAAGGAGGGCCAGTCTTGATTGAGATGGCCAGCCTTTTGACAGCCGAGTTACAGTTTTACAAGGACTGCACTGATAGTATTCCTAAATGACTTAACACAGAGAGAAGCATTCCTGCTCAGGATGAATCACTAGGCAATTAGGATTATATCTCTTACTGGATTGTGGCAATTGTTCAATTGGTTCTGTATATAAAGCCATATCTTTCCCCGGGAGTCTTCTTGTTCTATTGTTGACATTGATACACTGTGAGCTTCTCCAAAAGGAAGGAGAAGAAGATACATTTCTACTCAAAGAAGACCAAAAAGGCAAGATATGTTTGAATGGAAAACCACAGCCAGAATACCTTCACCTTCTGGTAGAAACTTAGAAACAGTGAATAAGTTTTAAAATGTGCTAAATGATGCTAAGTCACCATGTAGTAAAATAAACTGTAATCTCCCTCTAAAAGTATTTTTAAAAGATTATTTTATATATAAAGTATGACTATGTATTTAGGTGTTTCCTGACTTAATAAGCAATATGTTTTTGGAAAATTAATGCACATAAAGGCAGCTAGGTGGCTTGGCGCATAAATTGCCAGGCCTGGAGTCGGGAGGTCCTGAGTTCAAATGTGGCCTCAGATACTTCCTAGTTGTGTAACCCTGGGCAATTCACTTAACCCCCATGACTTAGCCCTTACTGCTCTTCTGCCTTGGAACTAATAGACAGTACCGATTCTAAGATGAAAGGTAAGGGTTTCTTTTTGTTTGTTTTTTTTTTAATTGGCGTTGGCATCATGAAATGCACAAGGCATTCCCTTAAATGTACCTGGACAACACTCCTGTGCTAGAATAAAATGAAGATGCTCTCAGCATGTTTGTTTTTTTTTTTTTTAAGATAAGTATATTCTTTAATAAGAATTATAAAACTAGGAAATCTTAAAACAGAACAGATTGAAAAAGTAAGAACTGTGACTCTTCCATTAAATAACTAGTATTTGGTCATTTACCACTTATGGCCAAGTTTCAAATACATATCACTAGTTGGCCAAAATTGCTATCCCTCATAAGATAATTCTACTTTAAATGGCACACTGTTAAACTGTAACAAAGAAAAGAATCTCTTGACGATCTTGTTCTATTGCCTTGATAAGAGCTCCCCAAGGAAGTAATTTGTAGTATCTCTCTCAAAATATTATACAAAACAGTAAAAGTTATAAAAACATCCATTCACTTAATAAACAAGCAATTTAATGAGATCTTCCTGATACACAGATTCTAAGATTGCTAATTCAGGCATATAACACATTTTGAGGGTTTTGAACTCACTTATAAAAATAAATTGTAGAATATCAGGAGTGTACCAAAAACAAGATGCTTAGAAGCTTTATTCTTGAGACCTCTTTACTATGCCAGAAAAACTGAACCAGATAAATTTTGTAGAAACAACAAAAAAAGACCTAATTTATGCTAATTGGATTAACATCACTTTCAAGATAATTTTCAGTGAAATAACTTGTTTTTCCCACAATTAGGCCTGATTAATTTGGGATCAGTGCCATAAGTCCTTAAACATTGGCTTGGAGCATGAGAAGTCAATTTTATTCTCATGAACAAGGGTAACCTAAGTTAGACACCTAACTGTTGTGCCTCAGTTTACTCATGTGAAATGGGAAAATGCCCTCTGCCCCTTATTTCCTCATGATAAGATGTGAGAATATGTGAAATGGCATATGTCAGGACCAGTATGAATTATACCAATGAGGCTTTAAACAGTTTAAAGTACCAGTTAGCCACTTATAAGATAAAAATAGTCCCTGTTTTTATTTCTGAAGAGTTTTCACTCTTCAGTTTTTAGTCAGATTCAGATCACTAGTCCATACCCAATTCAGAATGTCAGTGATCTATTAGATTAGTCTTCTGTTGTAGAAATTTTTTTGCAGGCAATGAGAATGAGCTCTTTTTTGACATCAGATTTGATTTTGTCTTGAAGATGAACCTTCCTTCCAATCATTCCATTGAAAGATAGGTGGTGCTATGGATTAATATTCTGAAGAGGTCTACAGAAACCAGCCATAGAAAATCTACTACTTAAATCCTCAATTCAGATAGATTATCCTCATCACATTTTGCAATATGGTGGACTTGAGTTTGGGTGAGGTGAAGAAATGGGAGAGCAAGGAGTTTACAGGTAAGAATTAACTACTTAAATAAAAAAAATGGTTAGGTAGAAAAAGATTCTCAAAAGTGCTACAAATAATTTGTTTTGGAAGTCTTTAAATTTGTTTTTAAAAATCAGACTTTAGTAAAGTTTTATTTTTTTAATGATGAAATACTGATTGTCTTTTAAAGTTTCTAAATTTAGGATACAAGAGATTTGGTATTGCTAGGTTTTCAGTATCAAAAAGATTATTCAATTAAAATGATAAACAGAAAATATCTTTTAAAGAAGTCATCATTATCCTAGCTTATTTATATATCCTAGCCTCCTTCACTTCCACACAATTCATAAGACGGACAAATGTGCTGTTTATCAGTCAAACCATTCTTTCCCCCTCATGTGAGGGGGTAAATGGGAATTTCTGAGTCAAACATTTGATTGGTATGAATTAAACAAGCACAATTGACTTTTCTTGCCTTGGTGCTAGAGAATAAGGCTTTCTGGGGTAGAGTGTATATATAGCTGCAGGAAACAGCAATAAAATGTCAGCCAGTTATAACAAGGCCATTATTCATTTAACCTCGCCTAGAATCATTTGGTTTAATCGCAGGTACTGACCCAGACCCAAAAAGCAGTTCTGCACATGTCACTTTGAAAGGAACTTTCCCATTGATGCTTTATTGTTCCACATTTTTACCAGTGACTTGAATGAAAACACTGATTTCATACTTATCACCTTTTCAGATGACAAAGTTTAGTTGAATATCTAACATAGATGACAGGATCTAGAAAGATATTACTAGATTGGAAGGATGGCTAAGTCCAGTTACCTTTTCTTTGTCCTCATCTTCCTTTGCATCATCAATCTTGACAGCCTTTTATACTATTCAGTTCCTCTTCTGAATAATCTATCCTTTTGAGTTTTTGTTAAGTCTCCTACTTGCTTGACCTCTCCTCAGTCTCCTTTGCTTAATTTTCATCTATTAAACATTCAACTAGCTGTTTATCCTTCAAGGTTCTGTCCTGGGCTGCTTTGCCTTTATCTATACCATCTCACTTAGTGATTCCATTAGTGCTCCCATGAATTTAAATATTGTAGATGAATCTCATATCTCTGTATCCACCCCCTAAATTCTCTCCTGAGCTTATCTTGTATCACCAGCTATTTCTTAGACTTCTGAAGCTTTAGAAATGTTGTGGGTTTGATCCCAGACCACTGCAATAAAGAGACTGTAGCAGTAAAGTTAGTCATACAGATTATTTTGGCTTCCCACCTAGATGGCAGGCCTAGAATCAAGAAGACTCCATCTTTCCGAGTTCAAATCTGGCTTCAGATTCTTCCTAACTGTGTGACCCTAGGCAAGTCCCATAAACCTGTTTGTCACCATTTCCTCATCTATAAAATGAGCTGAAGAAGGAAATGGCAAACCATTGCGGTATCTTTGCCAGGAAAACCCAAATCAGGTCATGAAAAGTCAGACACGATTAAAACAACTGAGTTCCTTGTGTTCAGTGTGGTGCAGTGGATAGAGAGCCAGTCTCGAAATGAGGAAAATCTACATCTCTGATGTTTAATGACTGTGAGACACTGAGATCACTTAGCCTATCATTTCTTTAGACAGTTTTCTAGAAAGTGATGAGTGGCATTGATAGAAGGAATTTTTTACTCTAAGAATTCCCATGACCATTGAAATCATAGATACAAAAAAAACCCAAAGTACGCCCCCAACAACTATATTGTAGTCTATTTAGTGTGCAATAGTAGTATATCTAAAAAATATGTAGATGCTTTAAATACTTTATTGCTTAAAAAATGCTTACTATCATCTGAGCCTTCTTGAGCCATCTGTGACCATGGGCAAGTCAGATTGAACCTCATATTTCTTCTCTGGAGGAATGGGGTTAAAAACTAACAGTTTTTTATAATGTCTATAAAGGGCTTTGCCAACCTTCAAAGTACTTGTCTTTATTATCATTTATATCTTCAATCTGTGGAATAGTGAAAACAACCCTGACTTTGGAGTCAAAGAATGTCAGTTTGAATCCCTGCTCTGGTCATTGATAACCTCTCGACCTCTCTTTCCTCAGTGAAATAAAGGCTTTAAACTAGATGCCCTTCAGAATCTATTATAGTTCCAAATCTATAATCCCATCATCAGATGATTCAATCTGCAGATGGTTCATTGAGATGGTACAGTGGATAGAAAACCAGGGCTGGAGTTGGGAAAACCTAAGTCAAATCCAGCCTCTTTCACTCTGTGACCCGGGAAAGTCTCTTCACCTCTACCTCATTTTCCTCAGATGCAAAATGGGGATAATAAAGCACTTATCTCTCAGGGTGAATATGAGGATAAAATGAGATATTTGTAAAGTGTTTAGTACATACCCACCACAGAGTAGGTGCTGTGTTGGGTATTATGCCACTCGGGATATTTAGCAGGCACTAAGCTTACTTTAGTTCTAATATTAACAAAAACCAAAATCTACATTCTCTGGAGCTGATGGAGGCCTTATTAGTCCAACAGTAACCCCCAGAGGTAGGTGATGGTGAGACAGAGAAAGCCTTTTGCCTGACTTAATGCATGCAATCATCTAAGCCAAGCCATCCCTCACAAAAGCAAGACAACTCTTAGGTTTATACATTAATTCCCTTGCTTATTTTGGTTAATGCATCTTCATTCTCTAGCCCATGGAGTGATATATGATGTTTTGGATAGTGCTGGTGGAAGAAAGAGCCAGGATAGTTAGAAATTAGAAAAGTTTTGTTATAGAAAGATACGACCAAGATCATGACCAAGAATTGTCCAGCATGAGCTGATGTGGACAGGCCATGATCTGTACTGTAAGAGGGAGTACTCACACAAAGGAAAACCCAGGTCCAATCAAGATCATAAAAGTGCTTTTATCATATAAAGTGGTACTCTGTGTGCATGAGTTTGTACATGTATGTATTTCTGTAAAAATTAGCCAGTAGGGAGAATCCTCTATTAGGGCCAATTGTCATTTATATCACAGGAGCAACATGGGTACCACCTTTTTAAGATTCTGAGCAGTTAACCCTAAATACCAGTTCAATGTTTGTTGAGTTCTATGCAGTGCTGAATTGACAAGAAGCTTCTTTTTATACAGGACACTTGTTTAATTTGCATTACTAATATTTCCTCTATCCCTTTCTTAAATCTAGACAATCAATAGAACAATAGATTAATTCCTGATTTGTCCTATTTGGAATTTTCAAGGTATAAATGCTTGCATTGAAATTTTGACAGTTGCCTCAGACTAGTTGGACCTCACTCCAGCACACTCCCACCCCTGACTGGAGCTCTTTAGAAGTCTGATGAAACTAATAGACCCTTTCCCAGAATGGTTTAAAATATTTAAAGCAAAAATATATATGATTGCAGAGGGAGACAAAAGTTAGTGAAAATAAAGATGACTTTTTCCAGTACAAGTTTATAGACCTCTCCCCCACCCCAAAGCCTGTCCTTGCTAAGAACCCCTGCATTGGATGAAATGAAGAGAGATCCCCTAGAACTAGCTCTGAAAACAGCAGAATGAAAAAGCCTGAAATTTGAAATAATGTTCCTTCCCATAAGATTAGCAGAGTTTATCTCTTAAAGTTCAAAGTCAAGAATTAAGATAAAAAAATGAACAAACAAAAAAACTTGACCATAAAAAGCTCCTACAGTGACAGTGAAGTCTAAGACACCAACTCAGAAGAAGACAACATAATGAAAACAGCTATAAGCCAAGCCTCAAAGAAAAATGCTAATTGGGCAAAAGCCCAACAAAAATTCCTGAACCATTAAAGAGATGAGTGGTAGAGGAAAAATTGGGAAAATATATGAGAGTGATGCAAGAAAACTATGAAAAGAAAATTAACAGCTTTGTAAAAGAGACACAAACAAATAACTGAAGAAAATAACACTTAAAAAAAAAAACAGCAGTAGCCTGATGATAGAAGAGTTACAAAGATTAGAAAAGAACTCCTTAAAAATCAGAATAAGCCAAGTGGAAAAGGAGATACAAAAGCTCACTGAAGAAAACAATCTCTTAAATTACGAAGGGATAAGTTGAAGCTAATGATTCCTTGAGACATCAAGAAAATCAAATAGGAGCAGCTAGGTATCTGCGTGGATAGAGAGCCAGACCAGGGGATAGAAAGTTCTGGATTCAAATGTGACCTCAGACACTTCCTAACTCTTTGACTTTGGGCAAGTTTCTTAACCCCCATTGCCTACCTTTACTGAAGCAGCACATAATATTGATTCTAAGATACATGGTAAGAGTTTAAAAAAAAGAGGGGGGGGAATAGCCAGATAGCAACAAGTGACTTAAATGTTTTGATGGGTTCAATTTAATCAAATAGTGATAATAATGTACTTCATAGTGTTATTTCTTCCTACCTTTTTCTTTAAATCCCAGATTTAGCATTTATGCAGAATGCAACAAGTATGAATACACACAGAGTAATAGATTTTTGTTATTGTTTTAAAGCCTTACCTTCTGCCTTACAATCAATACTGTGTATTGATTTCAAGGCAGAAAGAAGAGTAGTAAAGGCTAAGCAGTGGGAGTTTAGGGACTTGCCCAGAGTCACACAGCTGGGAAGTGTCTGAGACCAGATTTGAACCCAGGATCGTCCGTCTTTAGGCCTGGCTTTTAATCCCCTGAGCCACCCAGCTGCCACCCAAATAGTTTGTAAATCATACATAATGCATCTTTACTTTGCTATGAGTTGGATAAACAGGGAGGCAAGGGAATGCTTTTCATAATTCCTGAAAACATTGTACTCCTTTACAGTGCACTTATCTGGAATGATTGTATCCACTGACAATGTCTTTGTTTCATGTGGATTGCATGCAGATTGTTTATCAATAATAATGATAGTAACCCTTCCTTAGATGGGTTTTTACCCAAACTGCTCCTGGAATCCATAACTATTTGATTTGGAAATAAAAAGAATCTTGGAGAGCCTATGTTAATAGAGAAAGAAAGACAGGAAGAGAGAGAGAGAGAGAGAAAGAATTCAGGTATGCCTTCTTTCTGTAAAAGAGAAAACTGAGATTCAGTAGCCATGCTTATTGCCAGATTTTGCTCCTTTGAGATTGGCTCCAAATCACTTCACTCTAAAGGATTCTCTTTAACTCATTCTTTAACATTAAATGCAAATCTGATGAGTTTCATGTTATAATTAAAACTATTTACAATTCTCTAAGCTTAATTCTGTAAGAAGGTTCTCTTATCTTGATCAAGGGTTTTGTCCTAAGGCCCAGACAGAGGGTCTCCATTTCCCCCATTTGTAAAATGAAAGTATTAGATTAGATAGTGTAAGGGGGTAGAAATGTGAGGAGTTTTTATAAAAGGTTGGACTGGATTATTTAAGAATAGGGTCACCAGGAATTTAATTAATTCCAAAGGGATTTATTTATTTATATAATTTCTTTATAAAATATAGAAAATGAAAGTAAGAAAATCAGAGAGGATAGGGCAAGATATCTAACCTACACACTAAGTATTTTGCTCCAACTCTGGGCTCAACCCAGGCAGGGCAAATTAGCCCTTAGCTGGAGGGGCCTCGGCCTTGAGCCGAGGACCTGGGGATGCACAAAGCTTTTCTCAAGAGGGTAGGTCGCTCCTGAAGCTGGTCTCTTCAGAACATCCAGAAAAGGAGTCAGCCTTTCACTCACCACGTGTCAGTCCAAAGGGAAGCAGTCCGAGATCTCAAGCCGGAGCTCCTCCAAAGTCACGTCAAAGACCGAAGTGAAAGAGACCTCACAGGAAGTTTCTAGGCATTTTTAAAGATTGTTTCTTTTGTCACTTCCTCTAACTTCCTTCATTTTGGTGTGAACTAATCACAGCTAAAGCTTTTGCTTAGGACTGCCCAGGGAGCAGCCATTGGATTCTGATTTGTTACCCACTGTCACATATGTGGGTCACAGACCACCCCGCCCCCCTCACGTTTGAGTGGGGGGTTTATGCTTTTGGTGATTAAATCTAAGAATCAGCAGGGGAGAATTAATTTAATCTTCACAATGGCTTCTGAGATCCATTTCCACCTCATTATGTATGATTCCATTTTTCTTCATAAATTCTTATACTCTGGGATTAAGAGAGAGAAAGAGAAAAATGTAACGGAATAATGGAAGCAATTGAATGTCGGAGCTGGAAACTCATCACCATCCTGGCTATGCCATTTCCACATGGGGTGGGGGGGCCTCAGAGAAGTCATTTCACATCACTGGACCTCAGTTCTTCATCTCTAAAAATGAAGAGGATGGACTAGGTGACCTGTAAGGTCCCTTCCAGCCCTAACCCCTATGATCCAGGCCTTGTTTCTCAGAGTGTATTAGTTTAACAGGATCTACATTGGAATGTCTTTTTGTAATCCTTTATTGATATGTAATGTCATCTAACTGACTCTTCAGAACAAATTTTTTCCCCAATTTTGAATGCTGGATGCCAAGGTAAAATGCTAAGGTCAGACTATTTTGCCTACTTTCCAGGTGCTTTCTTTTTATTTCTAAAGATTTGATGGATGCAATTTCAGTAGAATGAAAATGGTTGAAAGGTTTTCAAATGAGCCTGCCTTCCAAGAACTCATCTTACCGAGAAAGTTTTCAGGACTCTAAAAAATCATCCGGCCTACCTGAAATCCTGCACCAGTTCCACATAGGAGAACTCCCGAGTTCTAGTGGGTTAAATTCATTTTGGAATTTTAAGTTGGGAGATTCCTCAGAGCCCATCTGGATCGGCCTTTGCATGATCAAGAATCCTCTCTACAACTCAGCTCACTATTTCCCCTTCCACAATAGAATAGAAGGTAATGAACTATAATGTAAAATAAATAAGTAATATAACGTAGCATCACCTAGTGTAACAGAACAGCATAACATGTAACAATATTAAATGAGATCATATAATGTAAAATATAGGATTCTATATAAAACAAGATAATCATCAAGAACTTGGCACTGGATCTGGAGTCAGAACGTCTTGAGTTCAAACACAAGCCGCAAGACCCTGGGCAAGTCACTTAACTTCTGTCTGCCTCAGTTTCCTCAGTTGTAAAACAGGGATATAATAGTGGCACCTGCCTCTCAGAGATAATATTTATAAAGTTCTTAAAATGACGCCTGGCTCAGAGTAGGTACTTAATAAGTGCTTATTTAAAAAAAAAAAGAAGAAGGTGGTAAAAAGGAGAGCTGCTGTGATCTCATTTGAACTTCCCTGTTTTGCAGATGAAGAAGGGGAGACTTTGAACAGCAAAGCAGTTTGCTCACCATCCACAGCTAGTAAGTGGAAGAGGCAGGATTTGAACGAAGGTCTTCCTGTGTTCAGAATCCAGGGCATCCCCCTACTCCACCTCCAAACAGCAGCCCAGTTTACTCATAATTGTTATTTATCAAGGACTAAGTTCTGGTTTGCCTCCTGGGACACGGAACAGAGTGCATTGTGAAAAATGGAACTCTGGCTTCTCCCGTGCCACCTTGCACAGGCTGTCTCCCCTGCCTGGAATCCATGACCTTTTTTCCCTGTTGGAAATTGAGATCCTGGCAGTCGCCTGCCCTGTGTGTACCCGTGAGAGGAGGGTAAGGGGGGACTCCCAGGCCTGGAGGATGCCCTCCTCCATCTCCTCCCAAAAATCTCCTTCCACGCTGAGGTCAGCTTCTGTCCGGCTCATGAGACCCTCCCTCCTCCTCCCCTTGTTGGGGGGATGCCACCCACGTCCCCCTCACTGCCTTGAGGACCCGTAGCAGTTTCTCTTTCCCCCTGGCTGGTGCCCAATACCTGGAAGGCACATGCTAAGCTCTTGCTTGCTTCAATACGCTGGAATCCATGGGTGTGTATGTGTGTGTCTATGTCTGTGTGTGCATGCATGTGTCTGTGTGTACATACATAGACTTAGGCAGCCCTTATTAAATGCTTGCTTACATAACATGCTGGATTCCAGGGTGCACGTACGCACGCACACACACATACACACACACACACACACACACACACACACACAATGTACATCTAAAGCTTCCCCCAGAAGCACAGTGAGAGTGTGATGCTGCTAACACTTCCCTTTTAATGACTCATTCACTAGAAAGTTCTGATTTATAGTATTTTTAAGACCTTTTTTTGGATGACGTTTCAGCATAGCTAGGTGGTTCAGTGGATGAAGAGCCAAGCCTAGAGATGGGAGGTCCTGGATTCAAATGTGACCTCAGATACTTCCTAGCTGGGTGACCTTGGACAAGTCACTTAACCCGAATTGCCTAGCCCTTACTGATCTGCCTTGGAACCTCTACTTTGTATTGATTCTAAAACTAAAGATAAAGGTTTATATAACTTTTTTCTAAAGAAAGAAATTCTGAACCTAAACTCCAAATAAAACCAATGTTATACAAAACTACGAATCTCTAGTTCTAAAAAAACCACTATATAATAAATTCAACGTGGAATATTCAAAGCTGTCCTGCTTATCTGAGACTTTCCGGGTTTCTGTTCTCTTTGAGCACATTTCCCTTGACACGACCTTTTTTTCTTTTTAAGGCGTTCTAGAGCTGAGGCTTCCACCACAGATTTAAGAGGAGAAAAGCTCTCCTGAGTGTAAATCCTGCCCGGGTCATGATTCTGAAAGACTGTGTGGAGCTTGTTTTTCTTTCGTGATGGGTGGGTACCTGAGCATGTTATGGTAAGAGCAGTGACTCACATAGGATTTCAAGGGCAACTGGTTTGACATTAATGCAGCTTTTACACTGGGTAAGAAGTCCTGGAGCAAAACAACTGAAAAATCATTTTCTCTTCCTCCTCATCTTTTCCCACAGTGGAAATTTTCTGTGTAAGAGAAAGGTTCTAGGGAGCAGCTGAGAACCTTGGAACTCTGCACTCTCTTTTAATCTCGCCTTCCTTTTGCAACCCTGCCAAAAAAAAATGCATTTGCAACCTTTTTTGATCAATAATCTTAACAGACATAGAATGAGACTTAAAAGAAACACACAAAACCCTACAGCATAAAATCACATCTTTCTACCCATGAACTTAACTCCAAAGCTCAGTGGGATCTTGGGACCTCCATGTCGATTGTTTATTTTGGGAGGTAAATATCCAATTTGTAGAGCAAAATGCCTCCTTAAATCTACTTCCCCAGGAAAGAGGCTTTCTGTGTAGTTATTAAAAATCTCCTAAGATTCCTTGAAGGATGCCACAACAGAGATCACTTTGGCAGCCAATGCCTAGTTTTGACTTTCGATTCAGGAAGAGCCAAATTCAAATTCAGACTTGGACATTTATATGTGACCCTGGGCAAGTGACTTAACCTGGCTCAGCCTCAGTTTCTTCATCTATAAAAAAATGAAATCACCTGCCTCCCAAGTGGTTGAGAGTATAAAATAATATATATATATATATATATATATATATATATATATGTATATAATAAACCTTGAAGCACTCTAGAAGTGCTAGTGATTATTAATAATGATAAATGATAAGAAGAAAAAGATGGCTCATCACAGGTGTTTCTATGTTCATGGAGGTTGTCCAGGACAAAGTACAGTGGGAGAGAGATTTCCTGTAGATGAAGAGTGTGCATTTCATACTGAGCCTCCTAAATTAAATCCACAATGTATTAAATATACACAGCCTTGAAAAGTGGATGAGGAATGCTTGTTGTCCAGATAATGAAATGCCATCCTTGAAGTGAGTCATTGCCAATGGAAAATGAATTGGATGAGGAGAACTGGTTGGATTGCTTTGGGAAAATGATATGGAACTTTGAATAAGCTCTCTGAAGCAAAGATCCATCATCTCAATATTCCTCCATAGAGTCTGTATGGCTATGAAGAATGGGATAGCATAGTTTCCAAAGAAGGAGAGGGAAGCTGGGCAACTAGGTGGCTCAATGGATAGAGAGCCAGTCTTGAAGATAGGTTCAAATCTGACCTCAGATGTTTCCTAGCTGTGTGACCTTGGACAAGTCACTTAACCCCCATTTCCTAGCCCTTACCACTCTTCTGCCTTTGAACCAATACATAATATTGATTCTGAGATCGAAGGTAAATATTTTAAAACAGAAGAAGAAAAGGGGAAGGTTATCCAAAGATCATAGCAAGACTGAAGAACTGCCCCCTCTGTGTCAATCATACTACTAGAAAAGGAGATGGTTTGGTCATATAGTGTCATTCATAGAAAGCTGGTGTGTACTCTTGGCATACAAGAATGTGTCATGAACTCCTTTGTCTTTGACTGGTGAAGCCTATCGATGGATTCCTTCTCAGACTGATATTTTTAAACCTATGAAGTAAAATGCAAAAGATTGCAAAGGAAACCAATTGCAATAAAGATGCAATCTTTCCCCATCCAAGACCCCCTGAAGTCTATCCATGGAGATCTGTGGGTCCCAGCATAACCTGCTCCAGAGGAAAGTGCATGGACCCCCCCCCCATGCCCAACTTTGAGAACTTCCTGGACCTTGATTCCTGAAGAATACATGCATATGCTATGATTGGTACCACTGGAGATAAGTACCCAGTCTGGCGTGATCACAGATCTTTCTAAAATATTGAATCCCAAGTTGGCCCAAGCTACAGACTAGAAAAAAGAAGAGAAAAGAAGGCTGTGTGATTAGTGTCAGTGGTCATGTCCTGAGGGGGCAATGACATAATAGGCAGAAGAAGGGTCATCATCTTTGCATCTTTATGCTCCATCACTGCATCTTAGGATCATGGGATTTATAGCAGAAAGAGACCTCAGAAGCCAAACTTTATTCTTGAGGGAGGAAATAGAGACCCAGAGAAGTTAAGAGACTTTCCCAAAGATGGTAAGTAGTAAAGCTGGAATTTGAACCCAGGTCCTCTGACTCCTCTGTTTTTTCCCCCCAATGATGACCTACTGGCTTCCTGGTTCCATCTTTAGCAGAAGGATTATTAAAAGGCATGTTCTGAAGCTGTAAATAGCATCCATCTAAAAGGAAGAATAACTTGAGCTTAACCTAAATAGATAAATTTATTCTAAGAAAGGAAATGTGGCATAAATAAAAAAGTTGGCCTTGGACTCAGGAAGACCTGGGATAGAATCATGTTTCCTAGACCCCCAAGTCACTCAACCTCCCACTGATCTGGACAACTCTTTAAAAAGATAAATTGCTGAGCAGATTCTAAATGATATTAATGGATGGGATTTCCTCATCCTGGAGTTCTCTTTAATAGTGAAACATATATGTAGTCTCCATTTCTATCCAGTCCTAACTTTTCCTAGTATCTAGCAAAGATCCTGATACACGAGACACTTAAATATTTACTGGATTGCTTTGATTTTTTTTTTCACTTTAAACATTATTTTATTCGGTCATTTCCAAACATTATTCATTGGAAACAAAGATCATTTTCTTTTCCTCCCCCCCACCCCCTTCCCACCACCTCTCCCATAGCCGACGCACAATTCCACTGGGTATCACATGTGTTCTTGGTTCAAACCCATTTCCATGTTGTTGGTATTTGCATTAGAGTGTTCATTTTTTGCATTAGAGTGTTCATTTGCTTTGATTTTTTAAAAGACTTAAGTCTCCTCAGGAAGTTCATGGGCTTCTCATGAGCCCATTCTCACTATTGATGGGCACCAAGCCTTTGACTGGTTCCATTTTTGACCTGGACTAGTTCACACTTTCTTAAGCAACCTATGGCTACCCACTCCTAGGAGCCACCATATTGATGCTGAACTTAGTGTGGATACCTGAGCAGCCTAAGAACTCAACTCCTGAACTAGAGAGCCAGCTTCAACCTCCCCAGGCCTGGGATTACCAGCATGTGCTACCATTCTTGGTCTGAATTGCATTGAATATTGACTGTGGGCAGAAAAGCGGAAATGGTTGTGGTCCCTCATGCCGAATAGACACTAACTAGGGCAGGGGGGATCTGGTCAGAACAACTGCCTGATGTGGGCTCTGAGGGGGAAGTGCACCCAGTGCTTCTGTCATTGGGCAGAACCTCTGTTTAAGGGATACCACAGAAAAAAAGCAGAACAGGATGTGAGAGGCTATGGGCTGATTAGGTGGAATCACAGGGTCTATTCATTGTGTTGATACTGACTCATGGGGGAAATTTTCTGCTTCTGCAGACCCACAGTTCTCTGTTTATATCTTTGGCTCTTCCATAAGGTATACTTTTTCCCTAAATGCAAATGCTTGCTAATGGTGAAATAAGAAAATGTGCCAAAATAATAATAATAATCACTAATTTTTAAATTTAAAAATTTTAAGGCTTTGAAAGGGCTTTTACATGAATTATCTTTTTAGCCTTGTGACTTCCTTGTGAGCTAATATTCACCTCCCCCTTTACAGATGAGGACTCTGAGGTCCAGAGAATTCATTGGCTCCCCCCAGATCACTTAGGCAGTAAATTTGGTTTTTGGTGTTCCAATAAGGCTTCCTATTTCCATGTCTGGCACTCAATCCTCTGTGCCAGACTATTTTAGAAATCCTTGATTAGGGGATGGTTTTCCTTTAGGCAAAAACAATTTGTTGTTTTAGATTACTTAGAGCAAGGAATTCATTTCCCCCAATAATGAGTCTCTTACCCGTGAGCTTTGGGATAGAGGCTACACTTAAAGAAAGATCTACCAGTGCATATAAAACATTATTTAATTTATCCAGGTTCCACTGGAAATATATCATTTGAAAGACACATTATGTCCAAAAAAGGCTGTCCATGTCCATTCTACAGCATACCAGGGCCAGGCTCTTTTCAGAGGAGAAAAAGGAAATAGACCCCATGGCAAGCTCCATTTTTATGTGATTCATTGAAAACACCTGGTCTAATCTTCTTATTTTAGGTGAGGAAACAGACTCCCAGAGAGGTCAAATAAGAGGATTGAAGTCTCACAAGTAAGAAGTGGTAGACTGAGGACTGGAACCCAGGATCTTTAATTCCAAATCAAGACAAAATGTCATGCAATCCTAGATCTGCAGCTAAAAGGGAGTTCAATAGCTATTCTGTCCAACCATCTCATTTTAGAGATGTGGGTACTGGTGCCCAGTGTGGTTCTGTGTTATGCTCAAGGTCACATAAATAGTTACCATGAGAACTGGAATCTGAACCCAGGTCCTCAGACTCCAGAGTCATTTTATTTTCCACTATGCCATGCTAAAATCATTTTTCCCTGCTTAAAATCTTTGATTTTGAGATAGTGGGATGAATATGAACAGTCAGACCCAGGAATAAACATCTATTGATCACCTACATGGCAAGACCCTATGCTTGGTACTGAGGGTAAAATAGTAGTAGTAGTAGTGGTGGTGGTGGTGGTAATAGTAGTAGTAATGGTAGTAATAGTGGTGGTGGTGATAGTAGTGGTAGTGATAGTAACATTGGTAGTAGTAGTGGTAGTGATGGTAAGTAGTGGTGGTAGTGGTACATAAGCATTACTGCTAATGATAACAATAGCTGGCATTTATATATTAATTTTAAGATTTGCAAAGTGCTTTACACTGACCAGGACTGATCTGTCACTATTCAGAGGTCCTTGAAGGAGATAAGATGAATGAGATGTGGTGAGAAAGATGAAATGAATATGGTGGGATCAGGAGGACCAAGATGCTGATGGCAATCAAGGCGAGTTTGTTTATTGATAATAACTTCTACTTTATAAGGAGAGGAAACAACCTTTGCTGGTGTTGGATTCAGGATCCTGTTGTGTCATCCATAAGCAGTTCTCTGTTACAGTTCCCAAAGCCAAAATAGCAACTGATTCTGCAGGGGAGCAGGGGACCAGATCATGGTAACAGAGTGGGAAAGAGTGCTCATGGGCAGTCACAAAGGAGTAGGGACTCTTGTCTCTGTTCCAACGCAGAAGAAAGGAGCACCAGAGCTTGAGCTGTCAGGAGAACAGGGCATCAGGCCCCAGGTCCCAGGCCAAGAGGAGTACTAGCCCTTGTGGCTATAAGGGAACAAGATCCCTTCCTGGATAAAGAGCAGAGCATAATCCAGTGATCAAACTTCTCCTTAGAACATGCTGCCTTGGAGGCTCCAGAATACAAGAACTAGATCTGAATATAGCTAAAAAAATCTGTAGCTTGGGATAGTTCTCTCCACCCTGGGAGCAGAGCTCAACTTGAACATAAGGTTAAAAATCAAGGAATACTCTGTCAAAGCAGCTGCAAGCAACATCTCAAAGAAAAATGTGAACTAGATACAAACCTACCAGGAATCCCTTCAAGAGCTCAAAAAGGATTTTCCTCCCTTTAGGGAGGAAAACAAGCTGGAGATCTTTGCCCAGGTTTTTCACATACAGAGTAAAAGGCAATAATTAACAGGGTGTCAAGTGGTTACAATGATTCTATAGAAGATAAACAATCTAACCTTAGAGTTCCAAGGAATGCATACATCAGTGATTTTACAGAAAGCATTTGGTGCAGGGATCTGAGAAAAGGGGTGGCTTGAAGCTACCAGCCTCAGGGTGAGAGGTGAGATGGGTGACATATATCAGCTGCTATATGACCCAGGGCTATGCTTGAGGGTCTCTGGCTGTGCCTCCTAAATTACACATATTCCTTTATGTAAATCTCCCTAAAATCCTAGGAGATAGGTGGCATTCCCATTTTACAGATGAAATTGCATCTAAGAGGAATTAAGGGTAAATTATTCATAACAAAAACCTCTGACAAAGGTCTAATTACTCAAATTTACAGAGTTAAATCAATTGTACAAAAAATCAAGCCATTCTCCAATTGATAAATGGGCAAGGGACATGAACAGGCAGTTCTCAGCCAAAGAAATCAAAACTATTAAGAAGCACATGAAAAAGTGCTCTACATCTCTTATAATCAGAGAGATGCAAATCAAAACAACTCTGAGGTATCACCTCACACCTAGCAGATTGGCTAACATGACAGCAAAGGAAAGTAATAAATGCTGGAGGGGATGTGGCAAAGCAGGGACATTAATTCATTGCTGGTGGAGTTGTGAATTGATCCAACCATTCTGGAGGGCAATTTGGATCTATGCCCAAAGGGCGATAAAAGACTGTCTGCCCTTTGATCCAGCCATAGCACTGCTGGGCTTGTATCCCAAAGAGATAATAAGGAAAAAGACTTGTTAAAGAATATTCATAGCTGCACTCTTTGTGGTAGCCAAAAATTGGAAAACAAGGGGATGCCCTTCTAATGGAGAGTGGCTGAACAAATTGTGGTATATGTTGGTGATGGAATACTATTGTGCTCAAAGGAATAATAAAGTGGAGGAATTCCATGGAGTCTGGAACAACCTCCAGGAAGTGATGCAGAGCGAGAGGAGCAGAACCAGGAGAACATTGTACACAGAGACTAATACACTGTGGTGCAATTGAAGGCAATGGACTTCTCCATTAGTGGCAATGCAATGTCCCAGAACAACTCAGAGGGATTTATGAGAAGGGATGTTATCTACATCTAGATGGTGGGAGTAGAAACACAGAAGAAAAACAACTGCCTGACCATATGGTTTTATGGCAATATAACTGGGGATGTAGACTCTGAACGATCACCCTAGTGCAAACATCAATAATATGGAAATAGGTTTTGATCAAGGACACATGTAAAACCCAATGGAATTGCACATTGGCTATGGGAGTGGAGGGGGTGGGGAGGGTGGAGGGGAGGAAAAGAACTTGACTTGTAACCAAGGGAAAATATTCTAAATTGACTAAATAAAATTTTCCAAAAAAAATTAATTAATTTAAAAAATTTAGAATTGGGCAAGTAGAAGCTAATGATTCCATGAAACTGGAAGAAACAATGAAACAAAATCAAAAGGAAATAATGGCTATAGAAATGGTGACTAAGAGCAATTCAAGGAAGCATAGATGAACTGATGTTAGGGTGGGGTGAATAAGAAATATTTAAAAAAGGAAGATCACTCAATGGAAGCCAAATTCAGAGTAACTGAATCAAAGACTTCCTGGAATAGTGAAGAAAATAAGCCTCCCTTTTCTTGGTTGGAAGGTGGGAGACTACTAGAGTGGGATATTTTTACACTGTCAGAGATGCTCACTCAAATCACGTGGTTTTTGTCCCACTGTTTTTCTTTCTTTTTTTCAGTTTGAAGGGAGGAAAGGGATATTTGTAGAAAGGTGACTGTGGTAACAAAATGGAAGGCATCAATAAAAGAAGAAGAAAAAAGTGAATGGAAGCAGGTGCATTTTATAATTCTGAAGAACTGTGGGGCAGGTATTCCTGGAAACTATGAATCATGTATTCCTGGGAATCCTGAAGCCATTGAAATTATAGACTAGGGTAGGGAGAAACTTAAAAAAAAAAAAAAGCACTGAGCAAACATTGGAGAGGTTCTGTCCCTAGTAGGAAATAAAACTGGTAGCATCTGGGCTATGTTTCTAAGCAAAAAACTTTAATCAAATAAGAGATAGCCTTAAACTTAGACTCTTTGTTGAAAAAAATCAAAGAGAGTGACTCAGAGTCCTGCTAGAACTATAAAGTTAAATAGAGATAGAGATAGAGATGGCTTTGTTGGGAGAAAAGAGCCTGTATAGTTTTTATGATGTATACTTGGTTCAAGAAAAAGGAATTTTTCATTCCCATCTCAGAATAGCTGATTGAATGGAGTTGAAGTCAGGAAAACCTGAATTCGATTCCTGCTGAAGAAAAATGCAAAGCAGTTTTGTAGAAACTGGGTTTAGCCCAAACATCTTACACCATATGCCATGATAAACTCAAAAAGTATTATAACTGGAACATTTGAAGTTTGCCTCAAGCATAGAATTAAAAGGCCAGAAGGAGCATCCGAGACAACTTTTGCAGCTCTAGCCAGTGAGACAATTCTTAATCAAAGGATAGAGGCAATCCCATGTGATATAAAAGATAATTTTAGTTGTACAAACAAAATCGGGCAACTAGGATAAAAAAAAAAGAAAATAGCCAATTGGGGAAAATCTTCATAACATCTCGCATATGCAAGATATACAAGGAAACGAACACAAATATTTAAGACTGTCATTTCCCAGTGAGTAAATGGTCAAAGGATACATGTAAACAGTTCTCAAAAGAACAATAGCAAAATATTATAAACCATATACGAATTTGTTCTAAATCCTTGACAACAAAAGAAATGCAAATCAAAACAACTTTGAAGTTTTACCTCATATCCTGCAAACTTATAAAGAAGGTGGCAAATACTTGGAAACTGAGGGAATGCTCATCAATTAGAGAATGGCTGAATAAATTATGAACATAATAGAATACTGCTGTGCTGGAAGAAACAAAGGGGACAATTTCAGAACACCCAGGAGAGACAAATGAATGTGGCGTGAAATGATCAGAACCAAGGGAAAAAGTTTCTGAATACTTCAGATCTAGTACTTCTATAGCCCTTTAAGGTTTATAAAACACTTGACCTGTGTTAACTCATTTTGATCATTTATACTATAACAATAGTGCTGTAAAAATAAACAAATTTGAATGACTCACAAATTGTGATCAGCCATGATTCCAGCCATGAACCCCAATTCCTAATACATTTTTGGATATGGCCAGTTTCTTTCCAGAGGAGGGAGAGAAAATGTTCATTAAATTTTTAAAAAATTAACATGTTCTAGAACAGGGATTGGTCAACTCAAAGAAGTCTGAGAGACATCCTGTTTCTCCCTGGTAGTTGTTTTAAATGAATGGAAAGGATTCTTTTGCAGAGATGGTAAGATTCTATTAGTCATCTCCTTTGACCTGGAACAAAAGAAAGCAGAATTAATTATTGCAAAAAGAATTTAGACTAGGTAAAAAGTGTAAGGAAGAATTCTCTCAATATTGTTATTACATGTTAGAATGGGTCACTAGGATAGAACCGAGTTTGCTTCTTTGGAGCTCTTAAAATTAAGAGAGTGTCTTCTTTTTATGGAATTGGCTTGCGAGAGGAAACAGTATGGAAGTATCCCTGCCTCCTCTCTGCCTCACTTGGGAAGGCTGTTTTGTTTTGTTTTGTTTTTCCCAGGGTAGGACTCTCCCCAAATGGTACTGGCCTCATTAGTTGGTCTGTGGGATGCTGAGCTGATCACAAGTCCTCAGAGGCCAAGGTCATATTACCCATTCCAGAACAGCTCCACCCTTCTCAGGAAGACTTAATGAGTAGAGAGCCTGGTGCAGGAGGATTTACGAGACATCTCTGTACCCAATGCACATTAAAGGAAGATGCCATTTAGGAAAGAGACTCCAAAGGTTTTACCCGGGAATGAGCTCTGACACCAACTGGCAGTAAAAACTTAGGAAAGTCATTGAAACCTCCCTTAGTCTCAGTTTTTCTTCTCCAAAAAACTCTTACTGAAAAATAAAACTAAATTAAGCTGAAAAAGAGTATTAGATTACATATCTATTTTTAGTACAAGTGCTTTCCTCACAACAGAGCTCTAAAGCAGCCCCATTTCACAGATGAAGAAAAGCTAAGTCACTTGTCCAAAATCGCACAGTGCTAGAGGTAGATCTGGAGGCAAATTTTAACCCAAGTCTCCTGACTCCACATTCAGTCCTGTCTCATCATTATCCTTCCTTCTCTGAATTTTTTATACAGCTATCTGACAAAAGAATTTCTCTAATATATGCAGACTAAATTTTTGCCTTGGGGAACAGGAGGTGTCTAATTAAAACATTGACACAATATAATGATATTAATTTATCCAACAAGCATTTATTGAATAAATATTATGTTATAAACTAAACACGGAGAGCTATAAAGCTAATGAAGCCAAAGTCCTTGCCCTTATGGAACTCAAACGTTTAGAAGGGGCAATAAAACTATTCTGAAATGTATAATGTGAAACATTTTCTGGTACTTTAAGGTCTGTAGAACACTACATATTTAGCACTCCTTTTAGGGTACTCCCTTTACTTGATCTTTTACTGGTTGGATCCCCAGAGGGTGGTTGCCACTCATGAGTTGTAGGATACTCACTCTTTGAAACAGTAGTTTACAAGCCCCCATTGATTTGGTTCCCAGGAATAATCAGCCAGGAGACACAATTAGTTTAAAAAAAGGCATTTACTAAGATGGCAGTATAAGAACAAATACAGAATGCCCTCTCCCATAAATATGGAGTTCACTCTTCCACAAATGCACACATCTGTGGGGAGAGTAGTCATGAACTTAAAATTCAGTAGTAATGGGGCATGCATTTAGGAGCAGATGCACCAAGGGAACTGATGCCTTCAGAACTACAGGGTCTAAAATGTCCTCTTTCCTTGTGGAATCCTCTCTGAAGTTCTCCCCTGGGCACATTATTTCTGCTTGCTAAATTACTCAGCTGGGTTCCCAGTTTTGTTCCTCTCCATAGTCTGACTTTCAATTACTAGTGCTGATTTTCCTTGAATCCAAGGACTTTTGTCTTCCCTGCTGTCAGGGGTCATGCTCCTTGGAACTCTTACCTCCCTCCAGTGACTTCATCTTAGTT
Source organism: Monodelphis domestica (assembly GCF_027887165.1). Classification (NCBI taxonomy): domain Eukaryota; kingdom Metazoa; phylum Chordata; class Mammalia; order Didelphimorphia; family Didelphidae; genus Monodelphis; species Monodelphis domestica. The sequence goes on along the minus strand of NC_077232.1, from coordinate 41,174,712 downwards.
TTGAGTGTCTGGAGAAAGTGAGTCTCTGCTCTATTTCTTAGCCCTTGCTTGAACTCTCCAAATGATAAGCTTTCAAACTACTGAATGAGGTGTCTACTGGATGAATGGCTTTGCTTGTTGAAGTCATGATCAGTGTAGGGTGTGTGGGAAGGAGAGAAAGTCTCCCCCAATTCCCACAGCCCTCTTGTACAGGCATGGGTTTCACATTCCCTAGTCTGGGACTCTCTTGAGTCATTCCAAGCCTGGCAGGCTTAACCATTTAAAGGTCTTCAGGGCATGGACATTATTTCATCCTTTAAATTCAATTAGAGGAAGGTGTTCACATTTTAGGAAATGACTGTGATGTCAACATCTCCTTAATATATTAGCTCTTTATTATCTATGATAATGCCTCCTCGGGGAGGGGTGGCACTAGATTCAACCAGTCAATCTACCTCCTTCTAGACAAACACATTATTTCATTTAAGACTCACAAAAGCCCTGTAAGAGTATTATTATCCCCATTTTGTGGATGAGAAACTTGGGTATCAGAGGGATTAGATGAATTTCTAGATCTCCTCCCCCAAAAAACTCATGAATGTATGAAGAGGGATTCAACCCAGGTCTTTCTGGACTCTAAATTTAATGCTCACGTACCTTTTCCATGATCACTCTCCATAGAAATATTGGAATGGGATTATCAGAGAGTGTCTTTGCTCTGAAGACCATCAGGTTTCACTGCTTTTCCTCCCCCTTATCTGTACCATGAAGTTACTAGACTAGAAGACCTCTATCTTAATACAGAATCAAGAGGGGATGGAGGGAGGGAGGGAGAGACATACACACACACAGAGACAGAGACAGAGAATCTTTAGTATTCTGTCCAACTAACTTGATTCTATACTGGCAGAAGTCATCTAGTCCAACAACCTGGCTCTATTGCAGTGCAACCCTAGAATCATCCATGATGGAGAAGTTATAGAATCAGAGAATTACCAGTTTATGACTGGAGGGAACTTTCAGAAGGAGGAAAGGAATGAAGAAGCCCCTGGAAAGCTCAAAACCCCACATGGAGAAGTTGAGTTGCCCTGTCAGAAAAAGAACAGCAGTAATAACCCAGAGCCTCTTCCCCACTGGCTGAGAGTTTGAATGTCCCCACTTTAGCATGAATCAGCACCAGTCTCCAGGTCCAGGTTCCTGATTCATTCCTCTAATACCTGATCCAATTAGATAGACCAAAAGGAGAACTCCATAAAAGTCCATGGAGGGGAGGGGGGGACAGCTGGGTAGCTCAGTGGATTGAGAGCCAGTTCTAGAGAGGGGAGGTCCTAGGTTCAAATCTGGACTCAGACACTTCCCAGCTGGGTGACCCTGGGTAAGTCACTTGACCCTCATTGCCTAGCCCTTACCACTCTTCTGCCTTGGAACCAATACACAGTATTGATTCCAAGATGGAAGGTAAGGGTTTAATTAAAATAAATAAACAAGCAAACAAATGAATGAATGAATGAATGAATAAACAAACAAACAAACGAATGAATGAATGAATAAATGAATAAAGAAATAAATAGAAAGTCCATCAGACCTCACTGTTCTGGGAGAAAAAGGTGATCCATTCCTAGTGGGCCCTCAATACCAACAAAAGGCCCAGCAGATGTATCTTATCTTCCCTAACAAACCTGTATTTTGTGAATATCTCCCTTCAATAAAGTCAGCCTCCCATTATATAGATGGGGAAATTGAGACCTCATGCTAGGATTCATTTGGAACCCTAGAATGTTATGATGCCTCAGTAGATTTAGTGCTAGAAGAAACCTTCAAAATCATCTTGGTGCAAACCCCCTCATTTTATAGATGAAAAAGTTGAGGTATAGAGAGGTGTCATAGGGGATGGAGCATTCAACCTGGAGTTAGGAAGTTCAGAGTTCAAATCTAACCTGACACCTTTATTAGACATGTAACCTTGTTAAACTCTGTGTCTCAATTTCCTCTTTTGTAAAATGAGGCACCTCTCTCCCAGTGTTACTGTAAGAATAAACTGAAACTATTTATAAAGTGCTTTGCAAACTTTAAAGTGCTCTATAAATGCTATTATCATTATTATTTTAAAATTATTATTATTATTTAAGGTTATAAAAAACAACTGGACATGAACCCAGCACCTTCTCTTACCCCATTCTTCTTCCTGCCATAGAGGTCACCTTGTCCAACAAGATAACTTTATAGAGAAGTAAATGGAGACTGGAGAAACTGAGTCACAAATGGTCGATTTTATTCTGGGAACATGGCACCTAGAACAACTTTATGCTCTCACCCAGGGCTCATTTCACAACATTGGGCTCCCTCTCCCTTTCATGACATAGCTATAGGACACAGGTCAGTTATGTTTGGAAAATTTTATAGAATGAGAAAAGTGTATCAGGATATGAGTACAGAAATCTTGATTAAAAAAGAAAAAGGGAACTAGGGAGTTTTCTCTGGTTTCTGAGCAAAAGGGAACTTACTCACTCTGAAAAGATAAAGTTCAGAGAGTTTCGATGTAAGTGAATTCAGTGGTATGTAGCAGGAAAGAAGGTGGACTGGGTAGAAGTGTTTTGCTCTTCTGAAATGAACCTGGGGTGTCCTCCTGGAAAATGAATACAATAAAGTTTGGAAAGTGGACATAGAACCTTTTATTTGCACCGTAGTCCCCTGCCTGTGACTGTGGGTTTTTAACCAAGTTGAGGACCTTCCCCTTTCCCCCAAGGGCCATCTTGTTTCCATGACCAATGGATCATCCCAAGACCAACACTAGGGGCCAAGGAAGCATGTAACGGAGATCTTGGAGTGATAGAATGAAGATATAGTCCTCAGGTCATGTTATTAGATCATAATGTTATGATCTTCAAAATCAAGGAACTAGAAAAGGAAATATAATCTTGAAGTTGTATATTGATCAAATCAACAGATGTTGACTAAACCCTGGTTTTGTGTCAGTCACTGGGGGTACAAAGACCAAGACAAGACAATCCTTTCTCTCAAGGAATATATGTTTAATAGGAGTCAACTTCTGCATGATCAGTATTATATAAAGGAAAGATCACTCAATTTAGTATCAGATGAAACCTGGGTCTAAATCCTGCCTCCTTTCCTTTTTATGAGACAACTTGGGGCTTCCGTTGGCAGAATAATGGACCTGGAGTGCAGAAGACTGGGTTCTAATGTGGCCTCCGACACTACCTATGGACCCTGAATAAGTCACTTAAGCTTTGTCTGCTTCAGTTTCTTTATTTGAATGGAAACACTAATAGCACCTACCTCCCAGGTTGTTCTGAGGTCCAAACCAGATAATATCTGCAAAATATTTTACAAACATTAAAAACTATGTAAATAGCTTTTTATCATTACTACGTTATTATATACTATATATATGCTACATGTACAGTATATGCTATACTATAGTTACTACTTTATTGTTACTTTGCCATTTACTTTCCTAGGTGACCTTCAGTCCTTAAGCTTTTCTCTGTTTGCTCATCTATAGCAATGAGGGGCTCAATCTTGATGACTTCAACAGGGTATAAACAGGATTTGAAATCAATCTGGGCCCCTTGAATGGGAGGCTTTTCTTTTTTTAAGTTTATTTATTTAATTAATTAATTTAGAATAGTTTTCCATGGTTACAGGAGTCATGTCCTTTCCCTCCCCTTTTCCCTCCCCCCTCACATTGCCAATGAGCAATTTCCCTGGGTTTTACATGTGTCATTGATCAAGACGTATTTCCATATTATTGATACTTGCACCAGGGTGATCATTTAGAGTCTACATCCCCAGTTATATCCCCATCGAACCATGTGGTCAGGCAGTTGTTTTTCTTCTGTGTTTCTACTCCCACCATTTTTTCTCTAGATGTGGATAGCATCCCTTTCTCATAAATCCCTCCGGGTTGTTCAGGATCATTGCATTGCTGCCAGTAGAGAAGTCTATTACATTCAATTGTGCTACAATGTATCAGTCTCTGTGTACATTATCCTGGTTCTGCTCTTCTCACTCTGCATCAGTTCCTGGAGGTCGTTCCAGTTCACATGGAATCCCTCCAGTTCATTATTCCTTTGAGCACAATAGTATTCCATCATCAACAGATACCACAGTGTTTTTAGCCATTCCCCAATCAATGGCATCTCCTCATTTTCCAATTTTTGGCCACCACAAAGAGTGCCAAAAGGGAGGCTTTTTGAAAGGAGCAGCTCAGGAAATTCCCAGGAAGTTGTCCAAAAGGATTTCTGGAGATCAACAGAAAGAGAAATCTGTGACTTCCACCGAACAATTGATGTGTGTGTGTGTGTGTGTGTGTGTGTGTGTGTGTGTGTGTGAGAGAGAGAGAGAGAGAGAGAGAGAGAGAGAGGGAGAGAGAGAGAAAGAGAGAGAGAGAGAGAGAGAGAGAGAGAGAGAGAGAGAGAGAGAGAGAGAGAGAGAGAGAGAGAGAGAGAGAGAGAGACAAATGCCATAGAAATGGACATATGGGAAAAAGAGTGAAGTGACAGAAGGGTAAAATAAAATAAAAAAAAACACTAGCTTGAAGTCATAGGATCTTGGGTTCAAATCTTGCCTCTAATTCTTGCTGTTTGGATGACCTTAAGTGAGTTAATTAACCTCCTTGGACCTTTATTTCCTGTCCTGTAAAGCACAAAGGGTTGAACAAGTTGGCTTCTAAGATTCTTTCCTCTAGTTCTCCAACCCTATGATTCTGTGGTCAGAGTGGGAGATGATAGACACAGCATGGAAGAGTGTTCAACATCACATCATTAAGAGTCTTATGAGTTGTATAACCCAGTGAAATTGCTTGTCAACTCTAGGAGTGGAGAGGGAAGAGGAGAGGGAGACAAGAATCATGTAACCATGGGAAACAAAATTCAAAAAGAAAATAAAAATTGTTTAAAGTATTATTATTAGTCTGCACTATTAGTTATTTTTTTTAAACCCTTACCTTCTGTCTTGGAGTCAATACTGTGTATTGGCTCCAAGGCAGAAGAGTGGTAAGGGCTAGGCAATGGGGGTTAAGTGACTTGCCCAGGGTCACACAGATGGGAAGTGTCTGAGGCCAGATTACAATTAGTTCTTTTAATAAGAATGAATGAGAAAGTAGAACTAATATTAGTTAAACTAAATTAATAATTTAACAAAAGCTAATAAGAATATTAGAATTAATAATGGTTAAGTTGATAATTTAGTAAGAACTAGTAAGACTATTAGAGCTAATATTAGCTAAACTAAATTATTTTAATAAGAACTATAAGAATATTAGAACTGGCATTAATTTAATTTAATAAGAACCAGTAAGCATAGATTAGAGGTAATAAATGCTTAGTAGTTCTTATTAAAAGAATCAAAAGAATGCCTCTGGCATATTGGTTCAATCTTTTGCAGAGCTTTTCTGGAATGGGGAGTCCCCATGTGGGTGAGCTCAGATCACAGGCTTATATATTATTTCAGAATGGAAGAGACTTTGAAGACCATTGAATCTGACCCCTTCATTTTACATATAAAGAAACAGAGGCCCAGGGAGGTGGAGGGACTTACTTAGGTCAGCTAGGGCACAAGAGGCAGAACATGAATCTTTTCAAGGAGAAAATATATTGAAAGAGAATCCCCCCTTAAAATCTGATCTTCTGGGTGGTGGGGCAACGACTCATAGTGGAGACCTATTTAGAGAAACTGTGTTCTTGGTTGTCCTGAACCCCATTAGGCAGATAGGAAGGCAACTGGCCTTTATTAAGTACTTACTCTGAATCAGCCACTGTGCTAAGAGCTGGGGATCAAAATACAAGCAAAATGACAGTGTCTGCCCTCAAGGAGCTTCCACTGTAATGGGAGAAGAGAATAAATCAAGCCATAAAGACATTAGGAGACCATGTCTGCTCCTGGAGGGATAGAGCCAGATTCTTCTTGGAGAAGATACAACATGTTTTGTCATTGAAGAATGGATAGCTTTTATTGTGTCTCTATTTATTCCCAAGTTAGGAAATGTTTTCCTTCCTTCTTGCCTCATCATTGCATATGGATGTATTTGCCTTTCATTTCCCTGGGGCCTGAGAAAGAGGGAGTGGTGTCTATTTGTTGGGTGTCTCCTAGGTCCTCTGGCTTTCCATGCATACTCACAAAGAGATGATGCTTTAGAGAACCCTGAGTACCTGGGAGAGAAGAACTTGATATTCTGTCACCAAAAGGTTTTCTGAGAAGAAGGAGGAGGAAGAGGAGGAGGAGGGTTCATACTGGACAAGAATGTACTTTTCGGGCCAGTTCCCCTCATCAGGTCATGGTGGCTGAATCATACTAACTTTTCAAAAACAGAATTTGGCTATCTCCTAAGCAGATGTTAAAGAATCCTGATGCCTCCGAGGATGTTTCTATAGCATCCTTGTTGACAGCTGCTTTGGCATCTGGTCCAACAGACTCATTCCCCTGGAATCCAGATGGGTGATCCTATAGCTTTTCCTCTGGCCAAAGACATGTGGTTTAATTTACTGGGAGACTGAGCTGGTTCTTGGGGTACACTTAATTCCTGGGGTCATCTCAATTTACAGCAGGCATCTTAGAAAAGGCGTATTCCTTGGGAAGAGAAGGGAGGAGAATTCCAGATTGCTTAGACAAAAATTTGAGTGACTACCCTAAAGAATTTGCTAATGATTAGTTAACTGGACTAACTAAGAGCATTCTGTCCTTTAAGAATAAGGGGATGGTAAGTAAAACAAGGGCAGGGTAAAAAAAAAAAGACCTTGCCAAAAATGTAGCCAGTGGAATGGAAGCCCCATGGCATTAGAGACTTCCTTTTGTGTTTCCCCTCTACGGATGCAGGTCAGCAACTCATCTATGATTTATAGTCTCAGAGATCCAGAGAGATTAACCAACTTTCTCATAATCACACAACTATACATGTCGGAAGTGGGGATAAAACCCAGATCTCCTTGACTCCAAGGTTAGCCCTCTACCCATTACTTAAGCTTATACTACCTTCCCAACAAAATTGGGGTCCCTCTGTCCTCTGCTTTGCCCTTTGTCTAGCATACAGGAAATGCTTAATTGTATTTGTTGAACTGAACTGACTCGGAATAACCAAAAGCTGATTATTTTTCTAAGACTACTCCATGGTCCTAACCAGTGCCATCTTGTTCCTTGGGTGGAGTTCAACTGAACAAAAGGAGGTTTACTTTGCTTTAACAAAGCAAGAATACAGATATACTTAGGTTCCTTTGACAAATGGAGATACTTTCATAGTCTTCAGAAATCCACAAAGTTGGAGGAACCCCAGATCTACCATATTAGACTTCTTATGCCCTTAGGTGTTCGATAAGCCGATTCAGAGGAGACAGGCAGCAATCAAATCTCAGGAATAGATTTGTTGCCTTTTTGGGAAAACTAAGCTCTATTAGAAGAAAACAGGGACCCCTGGTTCTATCAAAAATGACCTTTGAGGTAGATTTAGATCTTTCATCCTTTGATCTTTGACATTTTCGTAATGATTATTATTTGAAGAACAATGGTCAGTTGGTTTCTGTAGTGTTCTAGAAGGCCTAAGTTATATCTTTGTGGATGGAAATCAAGACACTGAGGTCATATGCATAAGTAAGAGGAGGGATGAACATCAAATTGACAAGTGAAGCCCAGGGTTTGTTTGTTGTTGTTTTCCTTATTCCAATCTTTTCCTAGTGGAGAAGTGACTAAGGCCAACATTATCTCTAAATTCCAGCACTTGGAAGCAAGGAAAAAGAATTAGATAAATAATTTACTATGGTTCTGTTAACATTTTTATTTCCAAATCTCACTGTCACAGAGATTTTAGTCTTAATTGTGGTCTACAAGAAAGAGAATGGAGTCAATGAAGCTACTGGTTGAATTTCATAATGACTTAGGATAACTTCATCAAAAGCTTCTACCTGTAAGAGACATAAAGTAACAGCATCATTCTCTGTTCTGTTTATCATGTAAAAAAGGTTTCTGCCATGTTCCCATTCTAAAAGTCATTCCCTAAGAAGAGTTTAAAAATTGTTTTCAGAAGAGGAGGCATCACTGGATTAGTCATGTGCTTTCCTATCATGGTTCCACCAAAGGAGACAATCCCATGTTGCATGTACTGTATACGTTCTGTCTGGTTTGTTAAACCATTGATCTGACCTCATGCTACAATTCTCTTCCTCTACCATGTGCTCTAGGTATAATGGAAAAAGAATAACAGGCATAATTTCATTATAAATAACTTATTGACTAGGCAGTTAAAAGACAGCAGTCAATGGGCTTCCACAAGTTATTATACTCCCCTCCCCCCAATTAATCAAATATGTCCAAAAGGTTAGTAATTATAAGTAAAACAATTAATCTGGACACCAAAGTAGGTCGCCTAATTTTGAATTGTTGGGAAATATAGGGGTTTTCCAAATTGAGAGGGAGGAAAAAGAGTAGGTTTCAGTCCAACTGGGAGAGGGCATATAAATTTGGGGGCCCCTCTAGTCAAAGATGCTAATTATTAATAATCACATGTACATATGGAACAAGAGATGATTCTAGAACGTAGTTTCCCATGGGAAAACAGCAAAATGGAGAGTACAGCCAAGGGACTGCCCAAGATGGCATAGGTCCCCTCAAGTTCGAATCTGATCGGTCCTTCTGATACTCATCCTAAACGAACTCCATTTTATACATCATCTTTATTTTTTCTTAACACAGGTCAACAATACTGCTTGCTCATACAATACTCTCCAGTTTACAAAGGTCCCAGCTAAAATCCCATCTTCCACAGGAAGCCTTTCCTGATCCTGATAAGAAAACCATCCTCATGTTCTCTTAGCCGGTGCTCCTTGGTGATTTTTTTTAAACCCTTACCTTCCATCTTGGAATCAATACAAAGTATTGGCTCCAAGGCAGAAGAGTGGTATAGGGAATGGGGGTTAAGTGACTTGCCCAGGGTCACCCAGCTAGGAAGTGTCTGAATCCAGATTTGAACCCAAGACCTCCCATTTCTGGGTCTGGCTCTCCATCCACTGAACTACCCAGCTGCCCCCTCCTTGGTGATTTGAAAGACTATTCATAAAAGCCAGTGCTTGTTTAGAAATCTTGTTCTGCTTTTAATGAGGCAATTTAGATCATAAGATCACAGAGATAAATCTGGAGAGGACCAAAGAGACCATCTAGCTCAAGGGTTCTTAACCTGGCAGTAGTGAGCTTGTTTTAAAAAAAAATTTAGTGACTGTATTTCAATATAATTGGTTTCCTTTTTAATCTTATATATTTATTTCAGGCATTTAAAAGCTGAGGTATTATTTCAAGAAGGAGCCCATTGGTTTTACTTGACCATTAAAAAAGTATAACACAAAAAGTAGAGAGTCTCTCATCTAGTCTAACCTCTTCTTTTTGCAGATAGGGAAACTGAGGCCTCAAACAGAAGTGATCTGCCCCAGATGACACAAGAAATGTGTCAGAAGCAGAAGTTGATGCTGGAGCCTCTTGCTCCCCAAATCAAAGCTCTTTCCATTGCCCTATGCATGCACAGCCTCCTACCTTCTTCTCTGGAGCAATACAATTAATTTTCTCGGTAAGTTTTTCTCCATTTCACGCGACATAAGGTATGACTCACTTAGGCCAGGATTGCTTTTTCTTTAGTCAAATGGCAAGAGAAGACACCTAAAAAAGAAAGACAGAGTAGCCCTTTCGTTCTTAGTTCTGGGCTCTAGGAGAGGACGTGTCACCCTTGCGGATGGGTTAGTCAGTGGGGGACAGTGTTGGAGGACAGCAAAGTCTCCTGTCATAAAACAGTCAGCTAGCATTTGTTATCTTCCTCTCATGTGCTGGGTACCGTGCTAAGTGCTGGGAGTAGGATCTTTATTAATGAAAGAAAGAAAAGAAAATATAGGTAGGTGGTGACTGATGGCTAGACCAACAAGGTATTCAGAGACCAAATTGACTAACTCAATCAAAAATCATTAAGTATTTATTAAGTGATTACTATGTGCCAGTATGTAGTTAGGAAGACCAGAGTTCAAATCCAGCCACTTTCTAGCAGTATGACCCTGAGCAAGTCACTGAACCCTGTTTGCCTCAGTTTCCTCATCTGTAAAATGAGTTGAAGAAGTAAATGGCAAATCTAGTCCAGGATCTTTGCCAAGAAAACCCCAAATGGGGTCACAAACTGAACAACCAGTGACACATCACAACAATTCTGTGAAGTAAGTGCCATGATTTACCCCCATTTTACAGCTGAGGAAACTAAGGCAGACAGAGGTGAAATGAATTTCCCAGGATTACACAGCTGGAAAGTGTCTGAGCCTGGAATTGAAAAGGGAAATGTGTGATTAGGACCCAGGTTTTGGATCCAGTCATCTTTGTATCCTACCCCAGGGTAGCAGTAGTGATATATCTTCAACCTTTCAGGGTGGCTGGATTTAGTTTAGGGGAACAGAAGTCATTCTGATGAAGCCTGGTGAATAAGGTGAGGGACGGAACTAGGTTTCCTTCCAGCCTTTCCAGCCCAGGCTCCTTCCACATAGCCAGAGTCTCACAGCAGGTAAGCAGTGCCTGAGGTTGGATCTGAACTCATGGCTCTTTGCACCATACTTCTGAACTCCCAGCAGTCTCTCTCCTCACCTCTTACCTCTGGAAATCCCCAATTTGTGTGAATGCCAAGCTCAGGAACCACCTTCTGCTGGACACTTTCTATCTTGCCTGCATCTTATATGCACCTAGTCTTAAGCTCTTTGCCTTTCCCATTAGACTGTAAAATCCTTGAAGGCTTTGAATTCCCTTTACTTAACAAGTACTTGACATGGATTAGGTGCTTATATTTTTTAATTCTTACCTTCTGGCTTAGAATCATTCCTAAATATTAGTTCTAAAGCAAAAGCAGCATAGTAAAGGCTAGGCAATGGAGGTTAAGTGACTTGCCCAGGGTCACACCACTAAGAAGTGTCTGAGGTCACATTTGAACCCAGGATCTTTCATCTCTATGTATGGCTCTCTATCCATGGAGCCATCTAGCCACCCCTGCCAATTCTTGATTGGTTGATGAATTGTTAGAAACAGAGCTGAAAGGGATGGAGAGGCTATCTAGTCCTCATCTTTCCTTTTACAGATGAGGTAAGTGAGGACCAGAGGTTTTAATGACTTGTCCAAGGTCATCTCTTAATGTGAGCTGCTCAGGGTGGTGAGTTCTTTAGAGATATGGCATCCACTTCACATCATTTCCTACAATGGCCACAGATACTTATAGGAGTATCAAGGAAGTCTTCAAAGAGAAGATGGCATTTGAGTTGAGATTTAAAAGCCGAGTTAGGACTCAGCAGGCATAGAAGGCAAGAAGAGACAAAAGAGCATCTTTAAGCCTTAAGATGGAAACCATCCCTGCAGATTCAAAGCTCCAGGAGAAGCTGGTGTTTCCTGAGGAAAGGATGAAAGAGAAGAGCTGGTTGTATATTATCACTATGATCTCCCTAATCAATAAGTGATGATGATCATTTTGGCAGACCTTGCTCGCTTAGCTCTGTGGACATATCCTTTGAGTGCTCACTGTTGTAGAAACCTTCAACCACAATCCATTTTTCCCTCCCGCATCCTTGCAACATTTCTTCTTCAGGAAATGCTGACCTTGGTTTCTTCCTTTTTAGTGTAGCTTTCCAGGGTTTCCTTTCTAGTGATGAAGTTAACTGTAGCAAAATAGACTATCAGGAAGAGAGAATTCCGTTCATAATGATGAGCCATGTAGTTGGTCATTCCAGGGCATAGCTGTATAGATGTTGATGTTTTAGAAAAAAGATTTTTTTCTTTTAAAAATCAATAAGACTGCAGCAGCTAAGTGGCTCATGGATGGGGAGCTAGACTTAGAGATGGGAGTTCTTGGATTCAAATTTGACTTCAGACACTTCCAAGCTATGTGACCTTGGACAACTCACTTAATAACCCTTTATTAACCATTGCCTAACCCATCCTACTCTTCTGTCCTAGAACCAATATTTAATATTGATACTAAGATGGAAGGTAAGGGTTTAAAAAAGTGAATAGGACCTAAGAAAATTGCTGCAGTGGTCAAGTGATAATATTTTTGCCCCTTCTTTCTTCTCTTCCTTCCTTCTCTCCCTCCCTTCTTTCTCTTTCTTTATTTCTTTCCCTCCTTCCCTCTTCCTTCCTTCCTTCCTTCCTTCCTTCCTTCCTTCCTTCCTTCCTTCCTTCCTTCCTTCCTTCCTTCCTTCCTTCCTTCCTTCCTTCCTTCCTTCCTTCCTTCCTTCCTTCCTTCCTTCCTTCCTTCCTTCCTTCCTTCCTTCCTTCCTTCCTTCCTTCTTTCCTTCCTTCCTTCCTTCCTTCCTTCCTTCCTTCCTTCCTTCCTTCCTTCCTTCCTTCCTTCCTTCCTTCCTCCCTTCCTCCCTTCCTCCCTTCCTCCCTTCCTCCCTTCCTCCCTTCCTCCCTCTCCAAGCTGGCTGCCCAATAATAGCATTTTAGTCACAGCAACTCTCGAGGAACATCTTGGGTTGGGATAATGGAGGAACTAGGCACAGTGTTGAAATAATCAGATCCTTAAAATTTTGAAGAATGTTTTATTAGTTCATTGACTCCTGAAATGTTGCATGGAATTTAATATTAGTCTAAGTGCTTTAGAGGCAGCCACTGACAAATCTCTTCAAAGAACAAAGTAATTGACCTCTAATTAATTGACCAAAGGAAATAAGGGAGACATTGTGGCATAGGAGAAAGAGCAGGGCTTCAATTATCAGAGGTCCTGGATACTTTGCAAAGTACAACCTTGGTGACTTTGAATAAGTCACTAAATCACCGAGTCTCAATTCCCTTAATTATAAAATAGGGGTGTTTGGGAATAGATGACTCTACCCTAAATAGAAGAATCATGCCATGATCTTCTGCCTAATAGTAATATTCTCTTGGGAAAGGTAAAAAGGTCATCATCATGGCTCCCACATTACCTTTGGCTAAATATGACCTTAGGTGACTCATTACTGGAGTTCATGTGAGATGGTGTGGTGGGAAGTTTCGAGAAATGAGCCATCTTCCTAGACAAGTATTCAATACTTCTGGAGTTTTTAGTGGTTTTCCTGAGATGGAGGAGTTGGCTGACCCGAAATAGCATCAGCATCTGGGGTACTGTGTCTAGCCAATAGGAAATAAGGAATGGATGTGATCCTTCTTTCTCCTCTCCCCCAAGACACTAAGGATTCTGGGGAATATGATTATTAAGTCTTTATTTTAATGAATCTGTGATCTCTTTGTATGGTGGTGGCCCACTACCTTGGGTAAATATGAACAGCAAAATAAATTCCAACTATTGTATGGTGAAACATGCATGTGACCTTGGCACTATGCCTTCTTTGTTCTGTTTCTATACAATACATGTGTTAATTGACAGAATGACTTAGTGTTGGTGCAGGAATCTACCATGCTACTGTGTCCTCCTGCTGCCAGGGACTATCCTCTTGTAAGTAAACGCCCTCAATTAACTTACTTAACCCTAATACATCCTGTTAATAATCAAACTGGAATGGACTCTTCTTTCTTTAGTATCTTAGTATTCTCTCAGAAGGTATGCCAGCCTATGATTGGCATAATTGGTGCAGAACAAATCTGCCCCCTTACGTTTGACATAGTTGGCAGGAGAGCCTGCCCCCTACAAATCTTTGTCTTTACACTCTGATAAAGATGGTCCTCCAACAGTACAATTCATTCATACCTTTCTAAGCTATATGACACTTGTCCTATCCTTCTATAAGTATTCTATAATGGATCCAGTCACTCCTTTTTCCTTCGTTCCTTCGTTCCTTCGTTCCTTCGTTCCTTCGTTCCTTCGTTCCTTCCTTCCTTCCTTCCTTCCTTCCTTCCTTCTTCCCTCCTTCCCTCTCTTCTTTCCAGTCTCTATCTTTCCCTCCCTTTCTTCATTTTCTTTCTTTATCCTTTTTTATTCCTTCTTCCCTTCCTCCCCCTCCTTTCCTCCCTTTTCTTCCTTCTTTTATTTTGCATTTATTAACTTCCTATTATGTACCAGATTGTATTCTAGGCACTGGGAATTTAAGATAGCAATGAAATTGCTCTCTAGAACCTTTCCGTAAATTCTATTTAGGAGAAATAATGTGTACTCAGAATAGTTGTATCTTTTCCTACAAAACCTTTCTTTTTTCTAACCTCTCATTTCTGTTGATGGCACCATGATCCTTCTGGTGACTTATGTTCTCAACATATGAGTCATATTTGATTCTTCCTTCTTTAATCACCTAGTCAATCTCTTGACAAGCCTTATCAAATCTTTCTTCATGGAATCTTTCACCTTCATTCCATTATCCACATTGATATGGCCACAACCTTAGTCTAGATCCTCATCTCTTCTCCTAGGATCATGAAAAAATATATACATAGTAAATCAGACATAATTTTGGGGGCAGCTCAGTGGGTTGAGAGCCAGGTCTAGAGATGGGAGGTCCTAGGTTCAAATCTGACCTTAGATACTTTCTAGCTCTGTGACCCTGAGTAAGTCACTTAACTATATTTCCTAACCCTCACCATTCTTCTGCTTTGGTACCAACACATAGTATTGATTCTAAGGCAGAAAAAGAAGACATAGTTTTCTTGGTTAAAGGACACTAGCTCCTGGGAGAACAACAGAGGTCTAGGATAGGAGAGGATATTTGAGCTGATCCTTGAAGGAAACCAGGGATCCTAAGAGGTAGGGAGGGGAGGATTATACTTGCCAAAGCCCAGAGGTAGGGGACAGTAATGTAATAAAGTGGGAAGAATAAATGGCCGATTTGGTAGGACCATCTGGTGTTCTAAAGGGATGGAAAGAAACATTTAGCAGCTGGACAGGTAAGCTGGAGCCAGGTTGTGAGGAGTCGGTATTTTATTCTAGAAGCAAAGGCAATAGGGAATGTCTGGAGCTTTTTGATTAGAGGAGTGAAATTATCAGGCTCATGTTTTAGGATGATAAATTTGGCAACTATGTGGGAGATATATTGGAGAGGGAAGAGACTGGAGACTGTGAAGCCACTTAAGGCTATTGAAGTAATCCACATGAGAAATGATGAGGAGCTGACCTAGTAAGGTGACTATACGGATGGAGAAAAGGGTAGAGATGCCATGGGAATGGAAGTGACAAGACATGGCCACTAGTTGGGTAGGACAGTTGGATATGGTGGCTGATGAGGAAGAGGGAAACATCTAGGATGATTCAGAGGTCATGAACTTAGGACTGGAAATATGGTGGTCACCTCAGTAGAAACAGGAAAGTCCAGAAGAGGGAACAGTTTTGGGGAAAAGATAATGATTTCTGGTTGGGAAATGTTTAATCTAAGGCACCTATGGGGCATTCATTTGGAAATGTCCAATCGACAACTGATGATGTGAGCTTGGGAGAAAGACTAATGCTTCCCATCAAGACCTAAGAACTACCTACAAAGAGAGCATCCTGAACCTGATGAGAGCTGATGAGGCACTCAATGCCCTGGGGATTTTCTTCCAGTTTAGGTCTTTTGGCATTCATTCCTATGGTACCAGTGTATCCCCTCTGTTCTACCTGTTCATTTGTGGTCACATAGTCTTGCTATAATCAACCTACCTCCCTTTCAAATCATACATTTCTTGGGCAATGTTTTTTTTTAAGCTTCCAGTTTTTTACACCCTCTGTTAATCTCTCTACTACTCTCTGTATAAGCCACAGATCTAACTCTTTAGAGCCTGAGGTGTTCTATAACTGGCACTCATATAGAATCCCAGGGAGAATTTATTGGTACTGACAAGAAAGAAAAGGAAAAAAAAGAAAAAATTAAATTTTGTATCAGGAAGCATCTCGGCATCATGGAAGACATGGTCCTTCTCCTCCTTTTCCTCCTCTATTCTATGCTGTGACCAGTTCCTTGTCCTTCTGCCTGACTAAGGTATCCATGATGACTGATTAAACTTCATTTTATTAAATGTCAGAGTCTGGACAGCAGATACTCTCCATGTATTCCCTTGAGCTTTTTTCCCCAATGTGGATTATTAGGCTAAAATCTTCTGAGTGCTTGTGGATCTAAGTAAGAAGATTCTGAACCCTCTAGACTTGGTGCCATCAAAAAGAAACCCAAAAGGAACAGCTGTTAAATCTGCTGGACGATGGTCACAGAATGTTTTCCTGCCATGCTTTGCTTTATTCCCCATTTAAAGGCTCTTTATTCCAGGCTAGCAGGCCAGCTGGTTGTCCTCCATACATGACATTCCATCCCCTTCCTTCATCCCTTTGCCGTGGGTGGTCCCCCATGTCTGGAATGCATTCCCTTCCTGCCTCCATCTCTGAGAATTCCTGCTTTCCTCCAAAGTGCTGCTCATACAGCACTTCTGGGAGGTTCTTCCTGATCCCCTCAGTTGCTAATACTCCCTTGAAGGTTCTTTTTCACCTTAGGTGTACATTTTCCATTCCTCCACGTATTATGCTGTATTTCCCTTTGTTGTTGTTGTTTAGTCATTTCAGTCATGTAGAACTCATCGTAACCCCATCTGGGGTTTTCTTGGCATTCCATTTCCTTCTCCAGATCATTTTACAGATGAGGAAACTGAGGCAAAAAGGGTGAAATGACTTGCCCAGAATCATACACCGCTAATAAATGTCAGAGACTGAATTAGAACTCAGGTCTTCCTGACTCCAGACCCAGTATTCCATCCACTGCACCACCTAGTTGCCTGAATTTCTCCAGTGCATTATAAACATCTTGAAGTTAGGGAGTATTATTTTTGCCTTTAATTGAATAGAGAGCTGTCATTGGAGTCAGGAAGGTCCCAGATTCATAGATGGCACATACAGGCTGTATATGTGACCCTGGGTGAGTTACTTAAGCTCTCTAGATACTCCAGGCAACCCATTAAGTCTCTTAAATTGTAGAAAAAGGCAATTCTCCTTGATAGTGGAATAAAAGGTCTAGATTCTATCCTTCCTCTGTCTCCGCAGTGCCAGGCACAGTTCCGGGTTCATAGTAAGCATTTCATGAGCATTTGTTGAATTGAACTGAAGTGAGGTCAGAAGAGCCCTTGGCTTCATCCAGTTCATTCTCATACTGGGAATTTCCTTGGGGGTTTAGGGTTATATCTCAAGACTTTGAAAGGCATCCCAGAGTAACGGCTAGAACCTTGGACTTGGAGCAGGGAAGATCTAAGTTCAAATCCCAATTCAGGCATTTAGTAGACCCTGGGAAAGTCACTTAATGACTCTGGACTAGTAAAATGAGCAGCCTGGACTTCATGGATTCTACAGTCCCTTCCTGAGACTTATGAGCTCTCTGTATGGACCCATCAGAGGTCTTGAATTAGTCATTGTCCTACTTTCAGCAACCTGCACTGGGACTGGCCACAGACTCAGTGGTTGAGTTTCGCCTCTGACAAATGTGGGCCATCTTACGTTGCATCCTAGTGAGTGACCGAGGCAACTCTGGAAGACCACAAGCTACCAAAGAGAGAGCCACGTGTCTGTGGAGGGAATTCCCAACCCTGATGAGATCGCTAGACCAGACCAAGAAAAAGAGACCCGATTCAAGTGAAATTGTTCAAGGTTTTTTCCTGGTGAAAATTTGATTGTTTCATCTGCATTTCCTGTCCCAGTCCCTCCTCTCCAATTTGATTTTTGCCCTTGGTGCTGCTTGCTCAGGGCTCGACACTCATTTTTCTGGGCTTGGTTCCTCTTTTAATTCTGTCCGTTCTGTATAATGTTGGACCTTGGCCCTTTCAATGTGATCTGATGGGTGAGAATCTGGAGCTTAGATTCACAAGCCGTGTGACTCACTCAAGAGCTAATTTTAACTTGTTTGGGCTACTACACCTCAGAAAATGGACATCCCCCCCCCCCGCCCCCGATATTTTCCCTGGGGAAAATTAGATCTCCAATGCAGACGTGTGTGTGTGTGTGTGTGTGTGTGTGTGTGTGTGTGTGTGTGTGTGTGTGATTCCTAGGACTGGAATTCTCTTTCTTCATCTCCCTTTTTCTTAGAATCTCTGCTCATCATAAGACTCAGCTCAAGAGCTACCCAGTACCTGAAGTTTTCTTTTTCCTGAATTAATGAATTAATAACCACATAGGGCTTCAAGATCATTAAATAAAAGTCAGTCAGTCATCAAGAAGCACTTTGTATAATTTGGAATATAGTTTATAGTTAGTTATCTATGTACAGATACATAAGAGAGAACCATCCTCTGAGCTGGGAAGATGGAGCTTCAAGTCCTGCCTCTGACATATACTGACTGTGTGACTCTGGGAAACTTATCTGTTCTTTCCATGCCATGCAGTTCTCTGATAAACCAGACATTCTTTTAAAAACATTATCATACCCTCTTACTGCTCCATTCCTCCTCTATTTAACAACTTAAAAAAAAAGAAACACACACAAACTCTCAAAATAACTGTAAAATGATCATTCCTTTCTCTTTCTCTCTCTCTTTATTTCTTTCCTTTTCTCTTTCTTTCTTTCTTTCTCACATTCTCTCTCTTTCTCTTTCTCTTTTTTCTCTATCTTTCCCTCTCTTTCTCTCTTTCTCTTTTTTCTCTATCTTTTCCTCTCTCTCTCTCTCTCTCTTTCTTTCTTTCTTTCTTCCTTCTCTCTTTCTTTCTTTCTTCTTTCTTTCTTTCTTTCTTTCTTTCTTTCTTTCTTTCTTTCTTTCTTTCTTCTTTCTTTCTTTCTTTCTTTCTTTCTTTCTTTCTTTCTTTCTTTCTTTCTTTCTTTCTTTCTTTCTTTCTTTCTTTCTTTCTTTCTTTCTTTCTTTCTTCCTTCCTTCCTTTCTTTCTTCCTTTCTTCCTTCCTTCTTTCTTTCTTCTTTCTTTCTTTCTTTCTTTCTTTCTTTCTTTCTTTCTTTCTTTCTTTCTTCCTTTCTTTCTTTCTTTCTTTCTTTCTTTCTTTCTTTCTTTCTTTCTTTCTTTCTTTCTTTCTTTCTTTCTTTCTTTCTTTCTTCTTCTTTCTTTCTTTCTTTCTTTCTTTCTTTCTTTCTTTCTTTCTTTCTTTCTTTCTTTCTTTCTTCCTTCCTTCCTTCCTTCCTTCCTTCCTTCCTTCCTTCCTTCCTTCCTTCCTTCCATCTCTCTCTCTCTCTCTCTCTCTCTCTCTCTCTCTCTCTCTCTCTCTCTCTCTCTCTCTCTCTCTCTCTCTCTCTCTCTCTCTCTCTCTCCCTCCCTCCTTCCCTCCCTATCCTTCTATCTGTCTGCCTATCTGCTATGTCTAAATCTGCTTGTCTCTCTCTGGATGCCAATTCAATCACCTCTGGAAGAAAGTGGGGCATAATTCGCCTTTAATCCTCCAGTCCAGGGGTTCTTAACCAGGGGTCCATTCGGGAAGCAGGTGCCTTTCTGCTTCAATGGAAGAAGTTTCCTCATTCCAGAGTTCCCTCTAATAATGGCATCATACCTCTAGTCCAGTGTACAAGCTGGTTCCCTGAATAGAATTGTGAGTCTTTTGAGGGCTTGACTTCACCCAAAGACACTTGTCAGGGACTTGACATGTGCTTTGCCCCTCCTCCACCAGCATCAAAGACACTCTCGAGTAAGTAATCCTCCCTGCCTCCTGAAGATAATCTGCTTAGCACTGGAGTGAGTCTGAGGCAGAACTGACCTACTCAAAGACTCTGCCAATATCTGTCTTGACCATCAGGCCAATCAGGAAGTACCTGGCACCCAAGCCCATCTTCTCCATCCTTTGTTTGAGAATTGATAATCAAGTCAGCACTGCCGTTGCTCCTGGAGAAGGCATGACTATCTCCTGCCCCTTGGGTGGGTAAGGCTCCACTCAGTCCCTGAGGCTCCGTCTCCAATCTGCTTTGCTGGATGCCTCTCTCCCACTCTCTCCTATCTTTCTATGCCACCCCTCTCCTTGCCTCCCCTTAACCCACTCTACCCGTCCTTCCAGGAATTGTTCTGTTGTTAGCCGTCTGCCCTCTTTCCAGAAATTGTCTTGAATACGTTTCATGCTTCTCTTTCCAAGTGTGGAGGATTTTCTTTCCTTAGAATGTAAACCCTCTGAGGTCAGCGACTATTTCATCTTTGTCTTCCTATCCCCTCACAGAGCCCCTGGCACAAGATAATGAATGCTTATTGAATTAAATGAGGGGGGCAAGGGGAGAGTTTATGTGTGTGTGTGTGTGTGTGTGTGTGTGTGTGTGTGTGATGTTTAGAGTTTCCATCCACTTGGAGCCCCTCAGTGAACTAGAACAGCCTTGCCTCAGAGCCCAGCATGCCTTACAGCCCTCCGTTGCAGCAGCATCCCTTTGTTTTCCATATTGCCCCCCATCTCTTGGGGCTGACATACTTCTTCAGGGTGTCTAATAATAATAAAAAAAAAAGCAGCCTCAGGGACAAAGAGAGTTTGGGACCACTTTGGAGCAGGTTTTGAGAGACAAAATACATCTATGTTGAATACAAGAAATATATTCATGTATGTGTATATATATATATACATGCACATATATGTGATGTTCTAAAGTCTTAATATGGTTTTAAGTGGAATACCATATAGAGGCGCTCACATACACACACACACACACATGCACACATTGGTTGTTTGGTTTTTTCAGTTGTGTCTGACTGGTTTTCTAGGCAAAGATACTGACCATTCCTTCTCCAGCTTATTTTACCAATGAGGAAACCAAGGCAAACAGGATTAAGTGACTTGCCCAGAGTAACATGGCAAATGTCTGAAGCCAAATTTGAACTCAGATCTTCTTTGACTCTACTGTGCAACCTAACTGCTCTTTGTTGTTCTTGTTTCATTGTTTCTTTCTCTAGCTCATATGACAGATGAGGAAACTGAGGCAAACAGGGTGAAGTGACTTTTCTGAGGTCACCCAGCTAGGAAATGTCTGAGGCTGAATTTGAACTCCAGTCTTCCTAACTCCACAGCTGACACTCCATCCACTGTACCACCTATCTGCCTATGCATATATGCCTACACATGCATATACATACATATATCCATATTCTACATCCTGAAATCTGATGCCCCTCCTGCTAACCCCCAACAGGTCCCATAGAACTTTGGGTTGGAACCCAGAGCCCTCCCCATCATTTTACAAGTGAGGAAAGCAAAGATCTGAGACCTGATTTGCTCAAGATGGTCCAGGTTCTCTGGATCAGAGGCAAGATCCAAACCTGGATCTTCAACTCTGCATTCAATGCTCTGTCTTTCAAACTTGTCATCAACTAGGTTTCCCCAAGGGTGCCCAACTGAGTCCAACTGACAGAGCAAAAAATGAACCCAAATCTTCTTGTCCCGCTGAGTGGGGAATTTTGCTGAGGATTTTCTTAAATTTTCGGTATGACGTCATTAAAGAATTATCTATTTTTGCAAAGCTCTCAGTGCCGTTTCTGAGGAAGCCAGTAATCTCAAGCCCATGTGCTAAATAATAATAATAGCAAATAGGTAATCTTTAAGTTTTACAAAGTACCAAAGGACTAGGTCCAGGGCTTCAGTCTGGTAGAAACTAACTTTGAGACCCTGGGCAAACCACCAAAGCTCAGAAAGCCTTGACATGGTCATCTATAAAACAGACACAATCTGAGTTAGATTGTCTGTCTCCCAGGAGAATGGGGAGGGGGGCTCTATTGATCTTAAAGGGATCATGGAAAGGGGGGGCTACCCTGCTTTAGGAGGGGCATCTCCTTTTCCTCTGGACACTGCCTGTAAACTTGCATTATTATATTATTATCTCTATTCAGAGAATCAGAGGAGAACTTAAAGATGATCTAGTCTAGTGGTAATAGTAGTAGTAGTAGTAGTGGTGGTGGTGGTGGTAGTAGTGATAGTAGTAGAAGGAGAAGAAGGAGAAAGAGTGATGGTCCTAGTGGTTATAGTAGTAGTGGCCCTAGTAATGATAATAGTAGTAGTAATGGTGGTACTAGTAATGGTAGTAGCAGTAATGGTAATAGTGGTGATAATAGTAGTAGTACTAGTAATGGTAGTAGTGGTAATAATAGTAGTAGTTGTGGTAGTGGTAGTTGTGATGACATTAGTAATGGTAATAGTGGTGGTACTAGTAATGATAGTCGTGGTACTAGTAATGGTAGTAGCAGTAATGGTAATAGTGGTGATAATAGTAGTAGTACTAGTAATGGTAGTAGTGGTAATAATAGTAGTAGTTGTGGTAGTGGTAGTTGTGATGACATTAGTAATGGTAATAGTGGTGGTACTAGTAATGATAGTCGTGGTACTAGTAATGGTAGTAGCAGTAATGGTAATAGTGGTGATAATAGTAGTAGTACTAGTAATGGTAGTAGTGGTAATAATAGTAGTAGTTGTGGTAGTGGTAGTTGTGATGACATTAGTAATGGTAATAGTGGTGGTACTAGTAATGATAGTCGTGGTACTAGTAATGGTAGTAGCAGTAATGGTAATAGTGGTGATAGTAGTAGTACTAGTAATGGTAGTAGTGGTAATAATAGTAGTAGTTGTGGTAGTGGTAGTTGTGATGACATTAGTAATGGTAATAGTGGTGGTACTAGTAGTAGCAGTAATGGTAATAGTGGTGATAATACTGGTAGTACTAGTAATGGTAGTAGTGGTAATAATAGTAGTAGTTGTGGTAATAGTAGTAGTGATGACATTAGTAATGGTAATAGTGGTAGTAATAATGGCAGTAATAATGATAGTAGACCACTACTATAGTAGTGGTAGTAGTAGAAGTAATGATACTAGTCATAGTGATAGTATTACTAATGGTAATAGTGGTAGTAGTAATGGTAGTAATAATGATAATAATGGTAGTAGTAGCAGTAGTGATACCAGGAATGGTGGTGGTAGTAGTAAGAAGCAGCAAATACTTCTATGGCTCTTAAATATTTTGATATTTGTTCTCATTTGATTGAGTTTCCTCCTATCCTTTGTCTGCGATTCTCTCTAGGTAACATATACAAATATGCGTGTGTACATGTGTATTATATAGAATTCACAGTGTTCCAATTTATAAGTCATCAAACGTAAAGCTTTAAATGTCCCTAAGATTTTGGAGATGCTGATTAACACCAGGCTGGACACTTTAACACGCCAGGGGATGTGTGACCGCTTCCAGGAGTATACATTACCAATCAATGAATCAATCTACATTTATTAAGCAATTGTGACATGCTAAGAGCTGGAGACACAAAAAGAGACAAAAGACCTTCCTGCCCTCCATGCCTCTCACAGGGCATTTTTAATCAAGCAATATCTGTGAGTTTATTTGAACTCAATATGTATTTTTAAAAATGTCTTTGGGATCCTACCCAAGTGGGATGCAGTGGGATGCTGAGCCCAGAGCCAAGAAGCTTGATTCAAATTCTGGCTCTGCTCTTTACCATAGGTCTGACCTTGGTTCCTTAACCTCTCATGGCCTCATTTTTCTCATCTGTAAAACAAGGGGGGCAAATGTTCTTGAAGGCTCCCTTCTGCCCTGAATCTCTGGTCTTCCTTGAAGGGCTCCCTGTTGGGTTGACTATCCAAAGTAATGTCTCTAAAGCAGGCTTTCTGGAAGGTCCCACCATGCTGCAGGAATTCTGAAGCATAGTCTGGGGCCAGATAATGTGTTTTCTGATGAGCCACTCCACTGGGTTCTAAGAAGCTGAACACTGAGTTGGCTACTCTAGTTTCTCGAATGGAGCCACGCTCTCATTGGTGTGGTAAGGTAGGCAGGTGAAGCAGACAGATCCAGCCCTGCCCGCCCATCTCATGTCAACTGAGTCCATCACATATGCTCAACCCTCCCTTCCTTTGGGTGTTGTAAAGATCCCAATCGAGCACAGAAGCCATCAGTGTTCCCTTACTCTCCCCCCAGGAACTTCATATTCAATCTCTTGCCATATTTTATTGGTTCAATCCCCATATCTCATAATGCATCATAGCTGTATTATAAGGCAGCAATGGGGTACCCCAGTGCACAGAGCACTGATATTAGAGTCATGAAGACCCTAGTTCAGATAGTTCCTAGCTGTGTGATCTGGGTAGGTCACTTAACCTCTGCTTCAGTTTCTTCATCTGTAAAATGGGGACACACACATATTTTCATATATACACACACTTCTGGGCTTATCACTACTGATAATGGAGGCTTTTCTACTTGTCCAAATCTAGTCACTACCTGGTCTTTGAGTGGAGACCAATGACAACTGGGAAAGGAAGGTATAATTGGGATTGCCTGATCTGTTGAAAGCAAAAAATAAAACAAAACAGTAGGATACACATTGGAATGGACTAGACACTGTGATACTTCAGATCAGTGCCTATTCTGCAATTTAATTGTCTTGAGGTCTGCCCAGGGCCCTGGGAAGTAAATGTCTTGTAAAGAGCACACAGACAGTAAATGGCAGACAAAGGACTTGCCATACTATGCCGGGACCATTAAAGACCATGCTATTTGACATGGTCCATGTAGAAACCGGGGACTGAAAAGCATCCCCCAGGAAGCATGGAAAATCCACCAAAATCCCCATGACTTTCATTATTAACATCTCCTTATTATTGGAATTGCTATGATTATTATTCTTACTTAGTCCCAGGAAAAATAGATGAGAACAACATGCTTGCAGGGTTAATACAGATGTCCCACTCTGTCCCCCTAGGATATTTCTAGGAGAGCCCAATTACAAAATTATACCTAAGGATTCTTATATATCCACTTAGATAGGACCCTCTTTTCTAGGCATAAAAACTTCTGGAAAATCTGTGCTCAGAATTCCCTAATCTATATCTGGGTCATGTTGATTCTGCTCACTGATCCTGCCCTTAGCAACAATGTTTTGTTGACTATCTCCCTAGGTTTCCTGTCTGTTGTTAGGTTCCATAGAAACATGTATGCTGAGAATGAAACTGTGTGCCAAGTAGAGGTGTGATCATGAAGGTATGAAATAAAGCCAGGCCTTAGCCAAGGCAGAGCAGTTTATCCTCTGAAACCTGTGCTGCGGGTTGAATGCAAAAGCTGTGTCCCATCCATTATTTCACCGACACCATCCCACTTCCAAGACCCCATCCCCTGTGGGAGGCTGGCCCACCCCATAGCAATAGTGTTTCTGTAAATGAAATATTAAGAGGAAAAAAAAAACAATAGAAAACTCATACACTGACTTAAAAGCATTGGACTTTCTATTGTGCCAAGCATCTCCTACTTGTTCTAGATCCCTCTATTTTTCTATCCCCTGGAAGGGAATATTGGTTATCTCTCTGGTTTTATATATAAAAAGCATCCTATCTCTACTTTTCTTGTGTGTTTGTGTAAATCTCTTATCTCTCTATGTGTTCCCTCAGTGCTAACAAAAATTCATAGCATCAGAAAATACATACATACATATATACAAATATGACTAGATAGTCACAATACATGCACAGGGAGTCCCAAAAGTCTGAGTGAAGTTTTAAGTTTTAGCAGCTTACCCAATATATCTTTTGGTTTTCTTTATCTATTTTTTCCACCAAAGTCCTTCTCTGAAATCCCATGAGTATGGGGACTAACCTGGAATCCTTGAAGTCCATAATTAAAGCAGAAAATTTGGGCAGTCCTGTCCAGCTGGGAAGAGCCCAGAGTATGTGTCTGTCTATTGTCTGGACAAGCCCAGCTAAGTTTGAAGTTCAGAATGTCTTATTATCAAGTTGGTGCCAAGGAGATGAATATGGCAACTGAGGGATCAAGAGGTTACCACCTGTATCAGTTGAAAGAAGTGCTCCCACTAGGAACCACAGGACTTTCCAATGGGGAAACATCAGAGCTCTTAAACAAGCCAATGGACCTAAGTGTTCTTTCCAATAAATTCAAGCTGCTCCAAGAATGGTCCCTGGTTGAATTCACCTGGTGCCTCTTCATTGCTTTTGCACTGACTATTTTTATCCTGTACTTTTGAAAATCCTCAAGGCTCCTTAAATTAACTCTAGAACAGAAATCTTAACCATTTTTACATCATGGTCTCCTTGTTAATGTATCAAAGCTTATGGAGTATTTCTCAGAATGATATTTGTAAATGCATAAAATAAAATATATTGTATTATAAAGGAAAGCAATGATATCAAAATAGTTCCCATACCACTTGAAATAGATCTGTCAATCCCTTGAAGGTTAGATATCTTTGGATCTAGGTTAAGAACCTCTGTCCAGAAGACATTTTATGAATCTGAAAAAGGAAGGTTTGGCAAAGCAAAATCCCAGGTAAGCCTCTGAGGTGTCTTCTAGTCCTAGATCTCTGCTTACATGATCCCATAAGTGGTTGGCTTCTAAAGACTCATCTAGTAGATCAGAAAAAGGTACACCCACTCATCTGGTTGAAACCTAATGATTTCAGGATGTTCTAAAATCTTAAAAATGTTTTTAAGGACATTTAGTCAAAACTCCTATCTTCTGGGGGCAGCTGGGTGGCTCGGTAGATTGAGAGCCAGGCCCAGAGATGGGAGGTCCTGGGTTCAAATCTGGTCTCAGACACTTCCCAGCTGTGTGACCCTGGCAAGTCACTTAACCCCCATTGCCTAGCCCTTACCGCTCTTCTGCCTTGGAGCCAATATCCAGTATTGATTCCAAGATGTAAGTTAAGGGTTTAAAAAAAAAAACAAAAATGACAAATCCTATCTTCTGCAGGATTCATGGGATCATGGGAAAAGTGACCTTCCTTAGACTCCACTGAGTCCATTCTCCCATTTTAAAAATAAGGACTCAGTGGCCCCATTTCCTTCTTTGGGCCACAAGGATTTCTGAGATGACCCATTCATGTCATTACAAGATTCCCTTTAACATTTCACATTACTAATCACTTCTTCCATGTTGGCCTAGATTTAATGCAAAGTAACAATTCCCCTCTTTTTTCCCTGAACCACATTTATGGATACTTAAGGGTACCACTTGCATCAACCTGAAGTTTCAACAGATTCCTGCTTACTTTCTCTTATAGCTAGATATAGGTTCTTCCTTATTATGAACTCAATAGCAAGCTCATACCTGCCCATGCCCTAAGATTAATTTCTAATCTAACAAGAAGTAAGTAAGCCTACCTCCACCTGGGTGTTCCACTATTCCCTTGTACTCAATACATTCATTTTCATTTTAAAAATCATCTTCCTCCTTCTTCCCCTCCCCAACTCATTGCTGCTTGATTTCTTGACTTCCCCTTGTGTATTTATGGCAAGTCCATTTTTCTAGCCAATCATGTTCAAAATTTTGTAGCCATTTATTACTTCTTCCTCTTTCTTGTTCCCTAAAGCCAACCACTTGTGAAACCCAACCAACTCTATCTTCCCAATCTCTCTAAAACCTGCTCCTTCCATTCCACTCTCACCATCTTCCCTTTAGTTCAGGAATGAATAAGCATTCATTAAATATTTACTTTGTACCAGCTGGGGTGCCCAGTACTGGGAATACAAAATTGAGATAACCACTGCTCTCAAGGAGCTTACATTCTAATGGGGGGAAATAATGCATGTTAGGAAGTGGTAGCTGGGAAAGAAGCCAGTTTTGGTCTGGAAAGTCATACTGGTTTATAGGGTCAATCGGCCAACATGCTCTTTGCAGGAGCAATAATAATATTGATTTGATTACTATGAACAAAGCAAGGGGGAGGAAATGGGGTAAAGTTATGTATGACTGGAATGCAAGATGGCTGGGGTGAACAGTGCTGGGATGTGCCAGAGAGACTGGTCTGGGACTACTCCTTACATAAAGCGGGATAGAAGGGCATTTTCACTCATCTACCAACCGAAACAGCTCAGTCTCATGACCCAGTTCCAAAATGGAATGGATTAACTTCCCTGGAATTGGAGATGTGGTTTTTGGAGGTCTAGTCCAGAACATGCTGTTCCAAGAGGGGAGAATTAGGGAAGTAGCAAGGCCTGCAATAACTTCTTTTACAATCTCCTCTTTCACTATCCCTTTCTCTTGGATTTGCCTCATACTACTGATGGGTAATAATTCTTTTTTATTTTTAAACTTTACCTTCTTTCTTAGAATTAATACCATGTATTGGTTCCAAAGCAGAAGAGTGATAAGGGATAGGCAATGGAGGTTAAATGACTTGCCCAGGGTCACACGATTAGGATGTATTTGATGCCAAATTGGTGGATTAATCATTCTAAAACACAGTTCAAGTATCATTCAACTCCCAGGCTGAGAAACCTTCAAAACTTCACTATTACTAAATAAAATGCAAATAACTTTACTTGGCATTCAAAAACCTCTGTGCTCTGGACCTAACTTACCTTTCTGACATTATCTTCCATTACTGCCCTACAAATGTGTCCTAACTCCAGTGAAAATAGGGTTGCCCACATTCCCTGAAAATTCCCATGCTTGGCTCCACTCCTTTCTTTCCCTACCTGGAGTATTTTCCTCCTTATCCCAAACTCCTCACAACCCTACCATCCCCATCTCTTCCCATCTATACTCTACATCTTCTCTGAGACTATTTAAGTGCCACGAACTTCATAAATCAAGCAATCAATAGGTAATCATTAAGCACCTTCTATGTATAATTTGTGCAATCATTAAATACCTAGCATGTATAAGATGCTATGCAATTATTAAGCACCTACTATGTATGACTGTGCTTGGTGCTGAGGATACAAAAATAAATATGAAACTATTCCTACCCTCAAAGAGCTTACAATCTTTTGGAGAATTCCAACATTCTATGTTCTAAGGAATATAGAACTCAACATTCTAGGTTCTTTGTCCTTAGTGCAGTGCCTGGCAAATAATATTCAATAAATATTTATTGACTGACTTAGGTCCCTTTCAACTCTAACATTCCATGTTCTAAGTCTCCTCTTGGATCTAAAATGTTGTGTTCTATGTTCTAAGGCTCCTTCCAGCTCTGAAACCCTTAGTTCTAAGCCCTTTCCCATATCTAGCATTTTTTGTTCCATGTTCTAAGGTCCCTTCCAGCTCTAATGTTCTATATTCCAGAGCACCACCAGGTTTAAAGTTCTTTATTCTAGTGTCTCCTCTAGCTCTTCTAGCCTACAATTCTGTGATTTCTTTCCATTCATAAGTTCAAAACTTCTTGTGGTTCATGTTTCGGGGAATATCTGTTTTCTGAGAATTCCATTGGCCTTTAATTGACTCTCATTATTGATGTTTATTAATATTTCAGGCAGCATTTGTTCTAAAGCATGAGCACAAGCATAAAGAAGTCCTGTAAGGGAAGAACCAGTTTCCACATCTTACAGATGAGAGCATTGGACTCGGTGGTCCCAAAAGTCCCTTCCAACTCACACATTCCGTGAGCTCATTCACTAAAAGTGGAGCTGAACAATTCATCAACATGGAGTTGTTCTTAGTTACGTGTTCTTAGATCAGGGATTCTCAATGTGAATTTGGAGAGGGAAGGTCCCCATGGCTGGCAGTGAGAACCCAGACAGAACTATTCATCTTTAACAGAAACTCAACAATGTGTTCAACAACCAAACCTGCTTTCCTCCTAGAATCATTGCAGGAGTGTATAAATTTAGAGCTGCAGGGGACCTTGGAGGTCACCGAGTCCTTCCTGTCCATTTATCAGATGAGGAAATTGAGACAAATAGAGGTTAAATGACTTGCCCAGTGCCACACAGCTAGTTAGTGTCTGAAGTAGGAATTGGTATACTGAATGGCAGGAAGAGCCTAGAAGAAGGACGGCTTATCCCACCCAGCGTCCAGGAGCAAGAAGTCTTAGTTAGGCTCTGACGAGGAAAGTGCTGGGGGACCACCTAGCTTGCCTGCATTCATGTTCATGTGATCGGTATATAGACAAGGGTGAAGGAGGAATGTATTTTGGAAACAGTCATGGAAAGGAGGCAATGAGTCAGGGATCATTGACCCAGAAGGAAGATCCAGCTTCTGGGTGAGCCTTCTCAGCAATGCCTGTACAAGCATGGGGAGTGGGGTGGGCTGGGACAGGCAGATCTGGTCTAGTTGGAGGTAGATTGGAAAACAAGTATGAGAGAGAAAAACAGAGATAGGGACAGAGATACTGAGGGAGAGAGACAGAGACAGACAGGGAGAGAGAGAGACAGAGACAGACAGGGAGAGAGAGACAGAGAGACAGAGAGAGACAGGCAGACAGACGGAGAGAGAGAGACAGACAGACAGACAGATAGACACAGAGAGAGAGAGAGAGAGGGAGAGAGGCAAAAAAATAGAGGTAGAGAGGAACAGAGACAGAAAAAAAGACAGAGCAAGACAGAAATGGACAGAGAGAGGTAGAGGCAGAGAGAGATAGGAGAGAGACAGAAAGAGAGAGAGAGAGAGAGAGAGAGAGAGAGAGAGAGAGAGAGAGAGAGAGAGAGAGAGAGAGAGAGAAAGAGAGAGAGAGGGAAAGAGAGGGGGGGGCAAAAAGACAGAGGTAGAGAGGAACAGAGACAGAAAAAAAGGCAGAGCAAGACAGAAACAGACAGAGAGAGGTAGAGGCAAAGAGAGAGACATAAAGAGACAGAGAGGCAGAAAGAGATAAAAACAAAGGCAAAGAGAGACAAAGGCAGAGATAAAAACAGACCGTCAGAGGGAGAGAGAGACACACAGTCAGAAGCAGAGATAGTCAGAGGCAGAAAGAGATAAAGACAGAGGCAGAGAGAGACAAGGATAGAGAGAGGCAGAGATAGAAAAAGAGGCAGGGAGAAACAAAGGAAGAGACAGGCAGAAAGTGACAGAGAAAGTCAGAGGCATAAAGAGATAAAGACAAAGACAGAGGTAAGGAAAGAGAAAGCAGAAAGAGGCAGAGATAGAGACAGAGACACCCCCCTCCCCCCCAAAAAAAGTAGAAAGAGGCACAGAAAGAGAAGGAAGAGTATGAATGAGAGCTGGGAAAACACAGAGAGGAAATGTTAAGAGCCTGGCTCAAATGGGGACTGAAATGTCATAAGAAAAGTAAAACTCTGGGAGTTGTGTAGATAATGAAGGGAAATTTGCAGCCTGGGTGGGAAACCCACAGAAGTATATTTCATGTTCTTAAAAAAATGTTTCCAAATTTGGTTTTCTAACCCCAAATGTGTGAAATGGTTGTGGTTTTAAGCAACCCAGTCCGGGTATTTTTAGGACTATACTTAATGTCCAGGTTGAGTAATTAACTGAATATAGCCTACCTGGAAGTGGTACTTTATCTGCCACCAAATTACAAGCAGAGACAAAGACAGGACATAAACAAATCCAGTGGTTATTCTCATTGTCCTTTAGAACTCCCTCAAAAGCTGGAGCTTCCCCCTTAATTTCCCTGCTGGTCCTGCTCCACCACCTTCCCTGGGGATCCATTCTTTCCATCCATCATAGGATCATAGACTTAGATCTGGAGGAACCAGAGAGGCATTCATCCCTCTAGCCCATCTAGTCACCCAGCCTTTGCCTGGAATTCTAGTGAGGAGAAACCCACCACAGGAGGAGGAAATCCATCCCACCCCCACCCCACATCGTCAAAAGTCCAATGGAACAAATCTGGTCCCTCTTGAACATCAGAGCTTTTCATGTCTTGAAGACAGCTATCATGCCCCCTTTCCCCCATCCCTCCCTTCTCTTCTCTGGGTTAAATATTCCTGATTCCTAAAACAAATCCTCATGCATCATGGTCTTGAGGCCTCTCACCATTCTGCTGGTCTTCTAGTTAATATCCAGCATATGCGTGTTTTTCAAGAATATGGCGCCCAGAACTAAGCTGAACACAGTCTTCCAGGTGAGCTCTTACGAGAGCCAAGTGCAGGGGGATGACCACCTTCCCATTCCTGTAAGCTGAGTCTCTTAACGTGGCCCAGTCTCACCCCCGACGTAAAGTGGTCCTTCTCCAGGTAGTTGCTTGGAAATGGAAGATAACCTGTAGAGAACTGTCTTCTAGGTGGAGCAGAAACTAGTACCTGAGCACCTGGGGATGAGGGCTTGAAGCCAGGATGCTGATGTGGAGTAGAGGTGGAGTTAGAGAAGGAGAACACTCTCTTCTTGCATCATAGTATTTGTTTAGAGGGGAACCCATACCTTCCATCTTAGAATCAATACTGTGTATTGGATCCAAGGCAGAAGAACAGTAAGGGCTGGGCAATTGGGGTCAAGTGACTTGCCCAGAGTCACACAGCTGGGAAGTGTCTGAGGCCAGATTTGAACCCAGAACCTCCTGTCTCTAGACTTGCTCTATCCACTGTGCCACCCAACTGCTCACCTTCATTGTCTTTTGCTAGTACTTCCACTCTCTGCTCTCTGCCTCTTTGATCACTCCCTGGATGTTCCATCACCTTACATGCTCCTCTCCCAGAGCCCACATTCCCCTACTCTCTCACTGATACATTTATTGCTGCCAGGTCTGGGAAGCTGTGCCATGAAGGCTCAGCAGGGATGGCACCATGCCTTGGCCTCCCTACCAGCTGTCTCTGGGGCTCTGCTATGCCCCCACACCTGTTACACTGAATCTGCCCAAATGCTTGAATCGCTAATCCTAACTCTTTCTCAGGCTTGGCTTCGTGTCATCCCAGCAACTGTAATCCCTGAATCCCACTGCTGGCATCAAGGGACTTTGTCCCTCAAATACTACTGAAGCCCTTCACTTAAATGAAGTTTTACCAGTTCTGGGAGAAGAGGAGTAAGTATCCAGTGGGGAGGGTAGAGGAAGGAAATCAGCATTGGTAGAGGGAGAAGTGGCATGGCCCAGTATATTGGCCCTGGACTTGGAGTCAGGAACACCTGGGTTCAAATCTTATCACAGCCATGTATGACCCTGCAACTCACTTAATCTCTGTAGACCTCAGTTTACTCATCTGTAAAATAAGAGATTTAAACTTGAAAACTTCTAAGATACTTTAAACCTTTAAATCTCTGATCCCACAAACTACCCAACCACCATTCCCAGGCACTGTGTGGAGGGAAGAGGCTAGGAGAAGTAGCTGAAGCAGCAGCATTTCAGGGTTTTTCAGGGTGTCCTCAAAATAACATGATGGATTTTAGATTTGTTTTTGTACCCTTAACTTCCATCTTAGAACTGATATTAAGTTCCAGTTCCAAGGCAGAAGAGTGGTAAGGATTAGGCAATAAGGGTTAAGTGACTTGCCCAGGGTCACACAGCTAAGTGTGTGAGGCCAGAATTGAATCCAGGACTTTCCATTTCCAGGTCTGACTTGCAACCACTGAACCACCCAACTGCCCCTGGATTCTAGACAATTAGAATAGCTCATTTCTCTCAGCCCTTAAACCAAGCCCCAGATAATGATTCATCCTTCTAAGTTCTGAACAGCTCTTTGTAACCTATTTTAGCCAATTTTTATAATGCAGAGGGTCCTGTCACCAGGTTGGCTGAAGGGCAGTGAATGTTTTGGTCCCAACAATTCTTGAAGACTGTCTACTAAATGGTAAAGTGGGGAAAGAGAATAGAGTCTGGGCCAGGGGAGAGAGTGGTCACACTGCCCAGAGTCATGGATTCTGGGAATATAGAGAATTTCTAGTTGTAAAGACAAAGTGAAAGACTAGGAATAGAACCCTTGGCAAGTCTTCAAGTTGGCCATTAAATTTATTAGAATATGAGATAATAAACAAATATTATCTTTTATAATCATTATCTATGAATATGAGAGTACAAGATAATACATAAAGTTAGCCATTATTATTAGAGCATGAGATAGAGGCATCTTGAGTTTGGAAGAAAGAAATTTGGACTTAATAAATAAAAAGGAGCCAGTGTAAAATTTTAACTAACATCCAATAACTCCAAGTATTATATTTTATAAAGTTTATTAATAACCACTTGAGGTAGAAAGAAAATAAACTAAAATAAATAGAAGTTCAAAACTAATTATCTAACAAAAAGGAAACCCACATGTGTAGATTCTCCTGCCTAGCATAAAGCCCACTTTCCCAGCTGCGATTAGGTGAAAAGGGTGAGAGGGGTGGGCTCGCACACCAACTTTATCTACAAAACATAAGGACATAACAAAACAAAAACAACAAAAGTGGGTTGCTGTGATTTAGAGTCCTGGGGAGCAGATTCTAATTATACACCATGGAGGCTCTTTGAGTAGGGGGGATGACATGACCGGATCTGTATATAAAGAGAATATCTCTGGAAACATTGTGAAAGGTGGATTAGGGGACAACAGAGCTGTTCCCTGAATCACTTTGAATGTATTACATATCAGTATACATATTGTCTCCCTGCTCTACCCTCCCACTCTCCCCACCCCCATTGAATATAAGTTCTTCAGGGCAGAAACTGCTTTTATTTTATTTTATTTTATTTTTTTGTCTTGTTCTTTGTATGTCCAGTAATCCACACATTGCCTGAGACATTGTAGGCACTTGGACCATGTTTGCTGAATGGATGGATGAATGAATAAACAAAAGGATGAGTTGATGGAGGATAGATGAATAGATGGATGGAGCATCTTCTCAAATACTACAACCCCCCCCCCCGATTATTGAAATAATCTCCCTATTTTAAAGCTGAACGCATCTTCCTCCTCCATGAAGTCTGACCAGGTCATTGGTAATGAGAATCCCAGTTGGGGTGGTGGTTATGCAAAGATGGGAAAGGGGATAGACCCCTAAGATTTTGTGGCAGTAGAGTGGACAGGATTCAGTAACTGATTGAACTATAAAGTAAGGGAAAGGGATAGTCAAAGACCACATCTTTGAGGTGACCACAGTCAAAGGAAGAGTTGGAAGGTGTCCACATCTTGGGAAAGATAAATATTAAGCTCCATCTAGGACTGGCTAAAGTGAAGAGGTTGCTAGAATATCCAGATAGAGATATTTTGCAGGAACTTGGAGATTAGCATTCAAGATCTGAGAAATGAGATCAGCAGTCATACCACTGTTGGGTTTATACCCCAAAGATATCATAAGGAAGAAGACTTGTACCAGAATATTCATAGCTGCGCTCTTTGTGGTGGCAAAAAAAAATTGGAAAATGAGGAGATGCCCTTCAATTGGGGAATGGCTGAACAAATTGTGGTATCTGTTGGTGATGGAATATTATTGTGCTCAAAGGAATAATAAAGTGGAGGAATTCCATGGGAACTGGAACAACCTCCAGGAATTGATGCAGAGTGAGAGGAGCAGAACCAGGAAAACATTATACACAGAGTTTGATACATGGTGGCACAATCAAATGTAATGGACTTCTCTACTAGCAGCAATTCAACGATCCAGGACAATTCTGAGGGACTTCTGAGAAAGTACACTAGCCATATCCAGAGAAAGAACTGTGGGAGTAGAAACACAGAAGAAAAACAACTGCTTGATCACATGGTTTGATGGGGATATGATTAGGGATGTAGACTTTGAATGATCACCCTTGGGTAAATATTAATAATATGGAAATAGGTCTTGATCAATGACACATGAAAAACCCAGTGGAATTTTGTGTTGGTTAAGGGGGAGGGGAGAGAAAGGGAGGAAAAGAACATGACTTTTGTAACCATGGAAAAATATTCTAAATTAATTAAATAAAATTTTTCAATTACATTTCAATTAAAGAAAAGAAATGAGATCAGGGAAAGGAGCTTTGCTTTCAACATATGATTTATCACTTGTGTATTTGGATATATGTTTTGAGGCTTGGGTTCCATAAGATTATTCACTTACTTAAATGAATAATATGGAAATATATTTGTGTGATAATACAATGTATAACCCAGAAAAAATTGTCTATTTCATCATTAAAAAAACACATTGTTTTCTTTTATTTTAATCCTTACCTTCCCCCTTAGAATCAAGACTGTGTATTGCTTCCAAGACAGAAAAGTGGTGAGGGCTAGGCAATGGGGGTTAAGTGACTTTCCCAGGATTATACAACTAGGAAGTATCTGAGGCCAGATTTGAACCTGGGACCCCCCCCCCCCATACTTAGGCCTGGCTCTCAATCAACTGAAGCACCCAGTTGCCCAGGAAACTTATTTTTCAGACTCACCTGCAAGGATGGAGGTTGAAATTGTGGAGGTGAATCAGATCATAGAAGAAGGGAGTAGAATGAGCACCAGAGGAAGGATGAAATGAAAAGAGTAAAGAGTAAGGACACCAAGGCGATGAAATAAAGAACCATTTAAGACTTGAATTTTTGTGGTTGCTCTTGTTGTTCTTTCCAGTAATATACCTCTTCCCTCCCTAATTATCTAAAAACATTAATTGTTATGGTTGTTCTCTTCCAGGAATCTGATGTTAAGCATCTGAACTTTCCCCTTCTAGCTTTATATTACTTTCTTTCTCTTTTAAAGCCATTCTTTAAAAAAAAATAAAGGAACTCTGATAGGGAAGGAATTGATGATTCCACTGGTATAGATAGGGAAGCCCCACTGAGGAATGTCCCTCTATCAATGTAAATCAGCATTGAACATTAAATAACTGAAGATTTGGGGAATATTTTGTTTTGGAAGGTTCCTGGTAGGCTGGACACCTCCTTAGAGTGCTCTGATTTATGCTCTCTTCCCTGAGTGACTTTTCTTAATACAATTTGTCAAGGTATGTGCCTGGTACCTGGCTGAGTCCAGCCAGGACTCCCCAGGGAACAACATCAGGGTTTTTATTTAGATTTTCAATTAGCAGTGAGGAAGGAGGGTTTGGCTTGACTCCAAACTCTTCTCCATGCATCACTTCAGTCTTGGCCAATTCCATTATGTTAATATACAATTATCTCCTTAATTTGTACTTATTTAAAGATGGTCTGTTCCCCAAGATGTTCCATGATATTTGTAGACTGCAGACAAGAAATTAGCTCACAGTGATGCTGGAAAAAGAAGGCATCAATTACCATTTGAAATATGGACGCTCCTTGGAACCATGGAAAGAGTTGTTGATCCTGTAGCTAGAGGAAGTGGATTTGAAATGTAAGATTCAATACACCTTTCTTGAACACATGGCCATGTATTTGACATTGTCCTAGGCACTTTGGTGTGCGAATGTAGAGTTATAAACAGCAGAGCATCTGCCAACATGGGTAACAGAATACTGTTATGGAATGTTCCCTAGACATAAAGTTAGAAGAGCTGAGTGCTAGTTCTACTCTACTAGCTGAATGACCTTGGACAGTATCTGAACCTCCGTTTTCCATCTATAAAATGGAAGTGGTAACATTTGCTGTATCTACCTCCTGGGACTGTTGTGAGGAGCATACTGTATAAACTTCTACTATTGTAGAAAATGGGGTGTATGGGGTGCTCAGGGAGGGGTAGTATCTCTGGTATGGAGGGCTTGTCGTGCCCTCCTAGGGCAGCTCTCCAGCCTCTGACCCTCACCTGACACCCAGCTCTCACTTGTGGCTCCCAGTAGTTGCTAGCATGCAGCAGCGGCCACACCCCGGGCAATGGCTTCGACAGGCCAGCTAAACCTTGTGAGGGTAGCCATCGGGTCCTCGACCCCTGGTGAACCAGGGCTTTGCTCACCCAGCATGTGAA
Organism: Monodelphis domestica; assembly: GCF_027887165.1. NCBI lineage: Eukaryota > Metazoa > Chordata > Mammalia > Didelphimorphia > Didelphidae > Monodelphis > Monodelphis domestica. The sequence goes on along the minus strand of NC_077232.1, from coordinate 41,137,444 downwards.
GACTGCTTCGGCTGAACAGACGGAAGAAACCAACAAGAAGGTTCAACGGCTGAGATGGCAACGCGGCAAAGCACTGTGGAGTGCTTAGGGCATGTTGGAGCACAAAAGACAACATGGCCATCCAATGCAGCTGAGGATGTCTCCAGGTGTAATGACTTTTCGTGCCACTGGACCCAGGCTTCCAACGCCCGAGAGAGTGGAACTGTCTCTGTGCATTGACTTTTCCACTTAAATCTCCTTCATGCACAAGTGTCTTTGTGCACAAAAACACACAAAGACAATTGTCATCCTCGATTACTGAGAGACTACTACTACTACTATTGTAGAAATTCATTATAACTATTATTAGTAAACTCCACATGATAAGTTAGACAGCCCCCTTAGACTTCATAGGATCATAAATTTAGAACTAGAAAGGATATTAGAAGTCACTGAATCCAACTTCATCATTTTTAAATGGGGAAACTGAGGCTCAAAATATTAAGTGACATCTAAAGTTATATAAGAAAAAAATGGCAGAACTGAGTTTTGGATCCATATCTTCTGATTTCTAATCCAACAAGTATCCATTTTATTGCATGTGTTGTATTAGAAGCTGTCCCATCTGAGGCCCAGTAGTTTTCTATTTTTTTTAGAACCCTTACCTTCCTTCTTAAAATTAATACTAAGTATCAGTAGGCAGAAGAGCAGTACGGGCTAGGCAATTGGGGTTAATTAATTGCCCTGGGACCACACAGAGAGGAAGTGTCTGAGTCTAGATTTGAACCCAGAATCTCCTCATCGAGGCCTGGATCTCTATCCACTGAGCCATCTGGCTGTCCCCTCTCACTCCTAGCATTAAGTTACTTTTCCTGTCTCCACAATCATTATAAACATCAGGAACAAAAAATCAGATGTTGACAGCAATTTCTATCCATGCAGAGAAATGGAAGAAATAAAGAGCAAAAGTTTAGGAGATACTAGGTCCATTCCTACATCCCAACATGGCTTAAAGGGATTGAATAAAAGGCCAAGTGCAACTACCAACACACCTTCTAACTATGGAGAGATGTTTCACTATTGACAGGTCATGGTGACATAGCAGGTAGCCTGGAAAAAGATTGAAGAACCAACAAATCCATGGAAATAGAAGGAACTTTTCTTTTCTTGCTTCAATCATACATTCATGATGTCTCTACAAACAGTTACCAAAAGATGCAATGGGAATGATGACACCCCCAAATCTATCAGCAAGTTCCAGGCTAATCAATTTTATTTGTCTGTTTTCGTGGAGTAGTTAGTGATGGGGACTAGGGTGGATCAGACAATAGATGGTCAAAAAATTATTTTGACCCACTGATATGGTATGGGCCCTACGTTATATGGGCTCCCAACTCTGAAAGTAGGAAATTCTAAGTCAATAGAAAGTAGAACCGCCACCATTCTTTCTCCAATGTCTTCTGCTGTCCATGGTAGCCTAGAATTCCTATAAGTCTCTCCTCCTAGATGGAATCTCATGTCTCCAGGTCTTCACTAACTTCACTAACTTTCTTTGTCTTCCATACTACTTATTCAGGGTAACTAAAGTTTTTGTGAAAAAAGACATTTATAGCCTCTAGGGGGCCTTTGAGAACTCTTTAAGTTAACTTGTTATCAAAGTTTAGAAAGGTAATTGAAGAGCTGGAGAACATCTAGAGGAAAAGGATTACAATGGTGAAAAGTCTTGAGCCCATATCATGGGAGGACCATTAGAAAGAACTTGATATGTCTAACCTAGAGAAAAGCCATCATGGATTGGATTGGTTTTTTTTTTTTTTTTTTGGTCCCAAGGGCAGAACTAAGAGCAAAAGATAGAAGCTATAAAAAGGGAAAGTTCAGTTTGATGTCAGAAAAAAACAAATTCCTAATACCTAGAGCTATCCAAAGGAGAATGGGCATCTTCAGAGGTAGGGTTCTCCATCCTCTTAGGTCTTCAAGCCAAGAGTGGATGAACACTTATTTCATAGATTGCAAGGTATGCATTGGACTAAATGGCCACTGAGATTATAGGATAATGAATTTGGAGCTAGAAGGCACTCAAGAGGTTTTGTAGACTACCTGTTTATTATTTTTACAGAGAAGTTATATAGCTTTACCAGACTCACATAACAATTAAGTGCAGTATTTGAACCCAGATTTGTACCAAATCCAAGTCCACCACTCTGTCCACTCAAGTTTTGTGATTCTGCGAAATAATGCCATATAGTCTATCAGGCATTTTGTTTATGAGTAGGTTTGGCCTTTTCTGATAAGCTCTATAAGGGAATAAGTTCTGAAATGGATTGTTAATGCTCACTAGAAACAGTTCTTAGATGAAGTGTAGGAATATAAGTTAGAGATAGAGTGATTTCAAGGGTTAGTTAAAAGAAGGGAATTTTGATACAAGCCCTGGGAGAGGATTCTGGGAAGGAGAAAGGAATTGTGGGAGTTTGAACTGAAGATAACTGACTTTACTTTCTTCTTGGTTTTCTTCAGAGCTGGAAGTAGGTTGGACTCTCTGCCTGAATTTCCACAAAGCTGGAGGGTTTTGTTCTGAGAGATTTTCCCAAGATAGGCAAAATTTCATGGAGAAATTTTGGACTTCTTGGTGGAGAATTTATTTGGAGGAAATCATTTTTTCCCTGAGACCAGAGATGATCTGCCAGTGGTCCTTCTGCCAGAAATCCTCTTGGACTAAGGTAATCCAAAAATTTTCATCTGTTACTTTGGGTTACTTAGTGCAGCCAAACCCAGGCTTTCCCTTTCTTTTGCTAATTACTAGGGGGAATATCAGGATATAGTCAGATAGCATGGGGAAGGATTTTAGGTAGAATAGGGAGCTGAAGGCAGGGCCCAAAGAAGAAATAGAAGACTCTCTTTTCTCAGGAGACTTACAAGTTGGGTGGAGTTAGTTTTAAGAGTGTTAGGGGCCTACCTACCAGTTTCCCTTATTCCCTTTTATAAAATAAAATTTGTTTTTTAATTTATTTTTTTAAACCCTTACCTTCTGTCTCAGAGTCAATACTGTGTATTGGCTCCAAGGCAGAAGAGTGGTAAAGGCAAGGCAATGGGGGTCAAGTGACTTGCCCAGGGTCACACAACTGGGAAGTGTCTGAGGCCATATTTGAACCTAGGACCTCTCGTCTCTAGGCCTGGCTCTCAATCCACTGAGCCACCCAGGTGCCCCCTAAAATTTGTTTTTTAGAAGCCAAGGAGTTTGTACTTTACTGGCTCTGGGGAGTGTCTAGGTAGGTTGTATCATCTCACATCCCTCCAGGACAGTTCCCCATTACAGAAGAAAATTGGGAAATTATCCACCATAATAGATTACCCAAGTTGGACTCCTTCAGTCCCAATGGTCCCTTTATCAAGTCTTCATTCTGAAAGGCTGATTAGATGAATCAATAGGGCTCTGTGGGAAATTAGGAGTCAGTTTCCATTGAAGGCCCATTGTTCTGTGTGGTTGGAGACCCATCAAGTCAAGGAACCATTCAGTACTCTGATCATTGTTCTGAAACTGGGACTTCTGATTCCAGTTAGTGTTCATATCATCATCAATCATCATCACAGTCAGAGTTTTTTTCCCCTTTAAATACTTACCTTTGGTCTTAGAATCATTATGGTGGAAAGGAGACCATCTAGCTCATTCAGTGGATTGAGAACCAAGTCTATAGAAGAGATATCTTGGGTTCAAATCTGGCCTCAGAATATTCCCAGCTCTGTGACCCTGGCATGTCGCTTATCCCCACTGGCTAGACCTTACCTCTCTTCTGCCTTAGAACCAATACTTATATGGATTCTTTTTTTTCCTAACCCTTATTTTCCACCTGAGAATCGAAGGAGCTGATTTCATTTTTGTCTTTGTTCTCTCAGTGTCTCCACAGACCGAGTAGATGCTCACTAAACATTCATCTTATTGCACTGACATGTCTTTGCCCTTGGACAAAATCTCCAAGTGGTTCATGTCTGAAGACAAAAGAAGTCGTGTGATGACTTTCAAAGGTTTCTCCAGCCAAAGCGGTGGCCTTCCTCCCATGGACGTTACCAGGCCACTGACCCAGCATAGTGCCGCCCACTTCTAGCCAGAGAGGTGACTGCCCAGAGGAGCAGAAGGGGACTTATTTGTTCCAAGAGAGGGAGGACTTCTATTTGGGGGCATTTGGGGAGGGATAAGTTAGTGAGTTGTGATGGAAATGGAGGTAAAATGTTTTAAAAAGAAAGAAAAGGGTCGAACTAACACTCAGATCTTCTGACTTTAATCATATCCAGGGCTCATTCCATATCACTATTCTGTACTCATTGCCAGGTATTCTGCTATTTATTACTCTACATCCTCACCCCAAAGTGCCTAGTACGGTGTCAATCCACGACCAGATTTCCTGCAGGCACTCCATAAGGATACGCATATAGACTCTTTCCTGGCAGGCGTAAGTTATACCTAAGATTTATTTGAAGGCATCATTTTCTATCTTCTTCCCAGAGCATTAGAACAAGGCCAAGAGCATTTGATGAAAAATTAATGAAGCCACAACATTGGTATTTCATTGAAAACATTTTTTAAAAGCACTTACCTTAATAGACACTTCTACGGGAGAGGGCTGGTTTCCGAGACTACCTCATTGTCTCTTGCGTGTCAGAACATGATAAAAGTCCCTTTCTTCTTGCAGTTTTCTGAAAAAGACCCATTAATTTTTTTAAGTCCTGCTTGCTCCTAATGCATCACCTCCTAAAGGCAAACGGCTGAAATTCCACCATTAGCACTCTATTCCTATGATTTAAGGTCTTAATCCTTGTTAAAAATGAAAATGTGCATTGAGCTAACACTTAAAGGCTTTCCAGACATTTATACATTCACTCAAGTGCATTTCAAAACCTTTTCTAAAAGCCTCGCTGAAGCTTATTGGAATGGATCAGGTTGTTGGGAAGAAGAAGGGATGGAGGCTTCAGCTTCTTCTCAGTCTTGCAGAGGAGCCCCACATGGCACTCTCTGGTTTCCTTTCTGTTAGAAACAGTTTTCTGTTGAAATACCGAGTGGCAGATTGCTTCATGCTCTGGCCTTGGAGTCACTAAGACTCATTCAAAGTCAAATTTTACCTCTGATCTTTACTAGCTTTGTGAGGTTTAATTTCACTGAACCTCGGTGTCCTCATCTATAAAATGGGGGTGGCACCTCAGAGAACTGAGACACTGGATATAAAGAGCTTTGCAAGCTTTAAAGCACTATAGAGATGTCAGTCATTATTAGGTCCCAACATATTCTCGATGTGGGGCAGCTAGGCGGACCACTGGGCTTGGAATCAGGAAGACTCATCTTTATGAGTTCATATCTAGTCTCAGGCACTTCCTAGATGTGTGATCCTGGGCAAGTCAACAGACCCTGTTTGCCTCAGTTTCCTCATCTGTAAAATGAGCTGGAAAAGGAAATGACAAAGTACTCCATTCAATTCCTAGCTGTGGGAGCCTAGGCAAGTCAGTGGACCTTGTTTGCCTCAGTTTCCTCATCTGTAAAATGAGCTGGAGAAGGAAATGACAAAGTACTCCATCCAATTCCTAGCTGTGTGGCCTAGGCAAGTCACTGGACCCTGTTTGCTTCAGTTTCCTCATCTGTAAAATGAGTTGGAGAAGGAAATGACAAAGTACTCCATTCAGTTCCTAGCTGTGTAAGCCTAGGCAAGTCACTGGACCCTGTTTGCCATAGTTTCCTCATCTGTAAAATGAGCTGGAGAAGGAAATTACAAACCACTCCAGATGCTTCCTAGCAGTGTGGTCCTGGGCAAGTCACCAAACCCTGTTTGCCTCAGTTTCCTCTCCTGTAAAATGAATTGGAGAAGGAAATTACAAACCACTCCAGACATTTCCTAGCACTGTGGCCCTGGGCAAGTCACCAAACCCCTTTGCCTCAGTTTCCTCTTCTGTAAAATGAGCTGGAGAAGGAAATGGAAGACCACTCCAGTATCTGCTAAGAAAATCCTAAAATGGGGACACAGAGAATCAGATACTGGAGAAATGACTGAACAGCAAAAATATTCTTAGGACACTGAGCAGTATAATATTATAAGAATTCATCATTGCTCTCCCCTTTCCTTCTACAACATCATGCTGGCTCTGATTTCTCAGAAGGTATTCAGGGCCACAGCTCTTTCTGATGGATTTGGGTGCACAAGTTATGAGAGCAAATTGAAACTCTGACAGGTGGCCTCAGCAAGCAATCCCCAGAATCCGCATGGATGTTTCCAAACCATTTTGGGAACTTCATCTCTCTGTATTCCTACATTCTTAGCATCAGAAGCAGAGTCCCAGACTGGTAAGGGGCATCTGAGGGCATCTAGTCCAACACTAGCCAAGTTACCTTCTCTACAAGACCCTAACTTGTGGTCATCAGCCTCACTGATGAGCAATTCACTACCTTTTGAGGTATCTGCTTCTGTTTTTAGTAAATCAGTGAAGTTTTTCCTAATATCAAGCCTATTATGCCCCTTTGTGACATCTACTCAATGTTGTGAGCTTACTTTTAAAGGAGGAGAAGGAAGAAGAGAAGAAGAAAAAGGAAGCAAAAAGAAAGAGAAAAGGGGGAGGAATAAAAGGACACAAAAGTGTAAGAAACCTGGGAAAATAGGCTGCAATCAGGATCTGAAGGGTCTTCAATACCGAACAAGAGAGACTGTATTTTGTGATGGAAGAAAGAGGGAGCCAAGGGAGTTTCTTAAGCAAGGGAAGCATCATCAGATAGGACCAGTTTGATCTATCAGTTTGGGTCACTCCACTCAGTCTCTGCCACTCTGCCTGGTGTCTACTTCACGGAACAAGGTGCCCCTGCCCTAGGTTTCTCCATACTGGTCTCCCCTCTTGCCTGCCTCTTTTTATAGTTTTTCCCCATCAAATTATAAGCTCCTAGAGGACAGGTACTGTTTTTTCTTTTTACTAATTATATTCCCAAACAGTGTCTGGCACATAGTAGGTGATTAATAAGTTATTATTGCTTTTATTAATTTTATATTAATTTTATATTTTTAATTATTATTATATAAATTATTATTTATTATATTTAAATATAATTATATGTTTATTTTATAATTAAAATCACTTTGGTAATTAAGTTTGGTTTTGTTACTGTTCTTATTCCATGTGGAGCCTCACTTATAAAATGAAAGTGTTAGATGTGATGGTCTCTAGGGTCCTTTTCAGAGCTAAGTCTTTGATCTTATAAGGTTTGCCCAATGTCGACCATATTGGTTTGGCTCAATCACCCTTACTTTTTAATCAGGGAGGACTAGCACCTCTGGTGTGAAGGCTTACTGGGCTTTTTTGAGAATTGCTCATCCACCTTTAGTGTCCACCTTTCACCCAGCTCTCATCTCTAAGATGTTCCAGCATGCTCAATGACCATGCCACTATAAACTGTCTTGCAGTTGGGTTAAATCAGGCTGAGGCTAACCAATAGATCTCAAACTAACTGGTGAGTTAGGGGGATGTCTACATTAAACACGTGAAGACTTCCACTGGCAGAATGGCTGGAATTGTTTCAGTGGCCATGAAAGCAGCTGAAGCCGGCACTGTGGAGTGCTTAAGAGCTTGATCAGACAACAAAGAAGCCAATATTCTCCACTACCTTGTGGGCCATTGCTAGTCATCTTGACTTCTGCCTTGCCAATGGGCTAGGATGACTCTGGAAGAGAGAGTGAGGCTGACAACTTTGTGCCAACTTTGTCTCTCTTAAATCCAACTGCCAAGCAAGTCAAGACATCACCCCGTGATAGCACTGGTTTTCTCTGAAAACAGGGATGAACAACTACATACCAGGCAATGGGAATTACCAAAGTAAAGAACTGTGGGAGTAGAGATGCAGCTGAAAACAGATGATTTGACACTTGTTTATTTGGAGCATATGATTTGGGGTTTTGGTTTTGTAAAATTATTCTCTTAAAAATGAATAATACAGAAATAGGTAAATGCAGGAAAAATGCCTTGAACAGAACCTGAGTCTCTACATTGTCTTCATAGACCTGACAAAGGCGTTCGACACAGTGAACAGGGACGCATTATGGGTGATCCTCAGCAAGTTCGGTTGCCAGCAAAATTTGTCAAACTGATCCAGCTCTTTCATGTCGACATGACAGGGGATGTCTTATCTGGTGGAGAGACTTCTGATCGCTTCAACATCTCCAATGGCGTGAAACAAGGCTGTGTCCTCGCTCCGGTACTATTCAACCTATTTTTCACCCAAGTATTACGACATGCTGTGATGGATCTAGACCTGGGCATCTACATCAAATACTGACTGGATGGCTCACTATTTGACCTTCGCTGCCTGACTGCAAAAACAAAGACAACAGAGAGACTCATCCTGGAAGCTCTCTTCGCAGATGACTGTGCTCTCATGGCCCACCAAGAAAATCATCTCCAAACCATTGTGGACAGGTTCTCCACTGCAACAAAACTGTTTGGCCTGACTATCAGCCTCAGCAAAACAGAGGTGCTGTTCCAACCTGCACCAGGGAGGCCAACGAACCAGCCGTGCATTACAATCAATGGCACGCAGCTTTCTAACGTCAACACTTTCAAGTACCTGGGCAGCACCATCTCCAACGACGGGTCCCTAGACCACGAGATTAATGCCAGGATCCAAAAGGCCAGCCAGGCAGTCGGGCGGCTGCGCTGCAAAGTCCTCCAACACAGAGGTGTAAGCACTGCGACGAAGCTCACAGTGTACAACGCAGTGGTCCTCAGCTCGCTCCTGTACGGTGCGAGACATGGACACTGTACCGGAAGCACATGAAGCAGCTGGAGCAATTCCACCAACGCCCCCTCAGGTCAATCATGAGGATCCAATGGCAGGACCGAATCACCAACCAGGAAGTCCTCGACAGAGCCAACTCCACCAGCATCGAAGTCCTGGTCCTCCAAACCCAGCTACAATGGTCTGGACACGTCATCCGCATGGACCCACAGCGAATACCAAGACAGGTATTCTATGGGGAACTGTCAGCTGGACTCAGGAAACAAGGCCGACCAAAGAAAAGATTCAAGGATCAGCTAAAGTCCAACTTGAAGTGGGCTGGCATCACACCAAAGCAACTAGAACTCGCTGCCTCTGACAGAAGCAGCTGGCGAACCCACATTCACCATGCCATCGCCACCTTTGAAGATGAGCGACATCGACGTCTTGCCTCTGCGCGTGAACTCCGACACCAGGCCATAGCCGCACCTCCCGTAACAACTGGCGTCCCAGGCCCCATGTGCCACAAACTGTGCGCCTCAGCCTTTGGACTCCAAAGCCACATGAGGGTGCACCGTAGATGAAACTGCACAAAGACAATAGTCATTCTCGGATCACCGAGAGACTACTATATAGTAGAATTGCTTGTCAACTCCAGGAAGGGGGAGAGAAGAGGGGAGGGAGATAACACGAATCATATAGCTTTGGAAAACTTATATGTAAATTTGCTACTGGAATAAAATAAAGATAAAATTTTTAAAAAAAGTTTGGATGTGGGTAGTCCTGGCCAGGAATCACCTTGAGGGCTTTTGGTCTACTCCTTTCCCTTCCCTAGCCAAATATTCTTGTAAGCTGGTTCCTCATTTGTAAAATGAATATACTTGAGGTCCCCTTGTTCTAGTTATGATCAGTTCTGGGATCTCAGTTTCCTTATTTAGCACAATGAAAGAGTAGGAATGGATTATTTTGATGGCTATGAGAAGGATGGATTGGAGAGGGGAGATACTTGAGGTATGGAGTCTAACCAGGAGACTGTTGCAATGTGACTGTTGCAAAGTCCAGGTGAAAGGTGATGAGAAACTGAGCTTGAGTGCTTTATGAATGAAGACAAAGGCACGATTGGTGGGCTGTGTGGGAGCCAGCTCCATTTGCAAGAGCCAATTGTGAAGTTTTCATTTGTGAACATTTATATACTTTGGAAACCAACAAGCCAAAAATTAGGGCTTGATTGATTTGGTGATTGTCTAGATTTAAGAAAGTGTTAATAATGCAGATGAAACTTAGAAGTGTCTTCTAGGTACATGGAGTAAACATTTCCCAACATCCTCTGGGATGATTGCAGAACATTCTTGTTGGGGTAGAGTTTGAGCAACCAATTGTATATTGGTGGAATGAGGGGGAAGAAAGGGCAAAAGATAACATGGAGGCTATGAACTTGACCCAGAAAAGATGGTGGTGTCCCCTGTTGAAATAGGGAAGTTTGGAGGAAGGATAGGTTGAGGGGGGAAGATTCTGGAGACTCATTTTCAAAGTGTTGAGCTTGAGATAACAATGGCACATCCAGATGGAGATGTCTGGGAGGCAGTTGGAAAGAACTTTTCTTTCTATTCATTCTAATACTTATATATCATGGTGACTGATATTGTGTACCTGATGGCAACCATCCCAAATATCTTTATAAAATTTAAGAAATTTTAGACTATTTTAAAAGCAAAGCCCAAACCTGGTTGGATGTACCAGACTTTCTCCCTTGTCTTTTCTGAAATTCCCCTTCTGGTTTCTCCTATCAAGTTCCTTATTAAGCTTACTAATAAGTAGCTAAATTGGTTGAAAGGCAGAGAAATACCAATTAGCTTGGCTGACTAATTCATGAAGAAGCTAATGAGCAAGGAAATTGTAGAAAGTGAGGTAGGAGGAAGAAATAACATTCCGAGTGATCAATATATCATCCAGTGTACAGACATTGGCAATGAGGCAGCTAGGTGGTAAAGTGGATAGGATGCCAGATTTTGTCAGGATGACCTGAGTTCAAATCCTGATTCAGACACTCAGTAGCTCTCTGGCCCTGGGCAAGTTACTGAAATTCTCTAAGTCTCAGATTCTTCATTTCTCAAGTCGGGATAATTATAGCACCTACCCCACAGGGTTGTTGGGAAGATCAATGAGGTAACTGGAAATTGCCATAGAAATGTTTATTGCTTATACTTTGGTCTACGATGCCTAATGTTTGTCTTAACTGTTCTTTTTTTTAAATTGGGCTTGTGTGGTCATCAGTGTAGAGAGTTCCCAGTGGCTCATGCAGATCTATACTTTATCTGGAACTGATAACTTTATAGAGCCTGAGAGGCTAAATGACCAATCTGGAGAGAATCAGAGATTAGTATTAGAGACAGAATTTGAATCCAGGTTTTCTTGCCTCTAAGCTCAGCTCTCTATTCACTATGCCCAAAGCACAGCACATGGTAGTACTTAATAAATTATTTTTGTTTTTTTGGTTGATCAGCAATTGCCTGTATAGAGTCTTAGCTCTGGAATTAGAGTCTGGGTTCCAATCCTACCTCTGATACTCAATACCTGTATGACCTTGAAGAGTCCCCTTGTTCTTGGGCCTTGGGTCCCTCTTCTATAAAATTAAGGGGCTGGATCCACTATAGGACCTCTCAGGTCCTTTCCAACTTCTGATGTAGCATCCTAGAGAGTAAGGTGTCATGGTGACCAAGGAGTTAAGCTGGTGGATAATGTGAATCTGGGCAAGAATCAGGTCCAAGAACAAAGAATATGTTCTCTGTGAAGCCTGGAGGCTGCATATCTACCCTCTTCTTGACCAGCCTTTGCTTGGTACAAGATATGATTCCATCCCAAGAAATGATAACTGGTTGGCTGGGAAATGGGATGGATTTGCGAAGACAGAAGGAAAATGAGGAAAACAAAGATGAACTGTAACTATTGCCAGAAGATAAAGAGAAACAGGGTTTAGATAGGAATTTGAGGACAGAGAGTACCTCCACAGGGCAATGCTGAGGCAAGTGGATGACTAATTAAATAGGGCAAATAACAATGGAGACAGAAACTTCTGGACTCATGATTGAGGAACATCTAGGAAGGAGCAGCTCCTGCCTGGGATTGATAAAATGGAATATCTTGGAATAAGGTCAGGATAGCACTGAGAGAATGGTAGAATCAGGAATAAGCCATGATGGCATAGCAAATTCATCACCCTCTATATCCCCCATCTCCCGCAGCTTCCTGCCAAAGTCTTAGGGCATGCAAGAAGAATTTGTGTCTCAGTAACAGCAATAATGTAGAATGATCAATTGGGAAAGTCTTAGCTACCTCAGCAATACAAGGATCCAGGACAATTCTTTTTTTATTTTAAACTCTTACCTTCCAATTTGGAATCATTACTGTGTATTGGTTCCAAGGCAAAAGAGTGGTGAGGGCTAGGCAATGGGGGTCAAGTGACTTGCCCAGGGTCACACAGTGAGGAAGTGTCTGAGGCCAGATTGAACCCAGAGCCTCCTGTCTCTGGAGCTGATTTTCAATCCACTGAGCTACCTGGTTGCCCCCTGATCCAGGACAATTCCTTTTATTTTTTAATTAATTTATGTGTCATTGATTAATTAATTAAGAATATTTGTTCATGGTTACGTGATTCATGCTCTCTCCTCTCCTCCCTCCCCCCCTTCTGGATCCGACAAGTAATTCCACTGGATTATATATGTATCATTGTTCAAAATCTATGTCCATGTTATTCATTTTTGCACTAGAGTGATCATTTAGAGTCTACATCCCCAATCCTATCCCCATCAAACTATGTGATCAAGAAGTTGTTTTTCTTCTGTGTTTCTACTCACACAGTTCTTTCTCTGGATGTGGATAGTGTTCTTTCTCATAAATCCCTCAGGATTGGATCCAGGACAATTCTGAGGGACATCTGACAAAGAATGAGATCTACCTCCAGAGAAAGAACTGTGGGAGTCGGAATCAGAACAAAACTATGCTTTTTCACTTTTTTATTTGGGTTTATGTTTTGGATTCTGGTTTTATATGATTATTCACTTATAAAAATGGACATTATAGAAATATATTTCCCGTGATAGTACATGTGGAACCCAGATTGAATTGCCTGCCAGCATCAGGAGGGGGAAGGAAAGGGAGGAAGGGAAATAAGTTCAATAATAAAGCTTAGGAAAACTTGTGTGGAAATTTGTTATTAAATATAATTGGTAAAAATAAAGAAATAAAAATAAAGAAATATCTGGGTCTATTATGTCTATGTGACTCTGTATCTCTGTGGGATCCCATAGAGGGTACCAGTCTTCAAGGTAACAGAAGAGACTTAGAAGGCATAGAGTTCAACCCATCCCAGAGCAAGAATCCTCTTTCTATCATTTCTAATGTCTTGTTCTCTAGCTATGTTTCTTTTTTTTTAACCCTTGCCTTCTGTCTTAGAATCAATACTATGAATTGGTTACAAGGCAAAAAAGTGATAAGGGATAGACAATGAGGGTTAAGTGACTTGCCCAGGGTCACACAGCTAAGAAGAGTCTGAGATCAAATTTGAACCCAGGACCTGCCATTTCTAGTCTGGCTCTCAATTCATCGAAGCCACCTAGTTTTCCCCTCCAGCTCTGTATGATGAGCTCCAAAACACCACTACAAAGAAAGGGAGAGCTATGAGAGCAGGTCTCCAAATGGCCAACATTCAATACCTAACCCTTTGTTATTGGCCTGACTTTGAAGATATTTAAAAAGGAAAGTAAGGAAACAACCATGATAGCTCTATGGGCTGTTTTCAAACCACTGTACCAAAGGCTTAAAGCATGAGTTCTTCATCTTTTATGGGTGAGTTATGGGATCCCTTTGGCAATCTAGTTAATCCTGTGAGCTTTTTTTCCCCCAGAATAATGGTTTTGTAAAGCTCATCATCAAAGGAAATACTATATTTCAGTTAAAGTTAATAAAATTAAAAAATTTTTTTTCTTATTCTGAAATCTCTCCAAGGATTGCTTGGAAGTCTAGGAACTCAAGTTCAAGAATCCATACTTTAGGACAGCTAGATGACACAGATGGTAGAGTGACAGTCTGGAGATGGGAGATCCTGCCTTCAAATCTGGCCTCAGACACTTCCTTGCTGTGTGACCCTGGACAAGTCATTTAATCCCAATTGCTTAGCCCTTACCACTCTTCTTCCTTGAAACCAATAGTTAATGTTGATTCTAAGATGGAAGGTAAGAGTTTTTTTTTTTAAAAACATGCTTTAGAGGAAAGAAGGAAGGCTTGAGGAATCCTGGCTGGACATCACTTTGAGGGTCTTTGGTCTACTGTTTTCTAAGACTTGCCAAATCTCATAAGCTGTTTCCTCATTTGTAAAATGGATATATTTGAGGTCTTCCTGACCTAGTTATGATCATTCCTGGGGTCTCAGTTTCCTCACTTAATACAATGTCAGGGCAGGACTAGATGACCCTTGAAGCCCCTTCCCATTGTAATCCCCATAATCCTACCCTACAAAGCACAGTATCTGGCATTGAACCCTTTGTTGTCCAAAGGTACTGTAAGAAGGCAGTTAAAGGAAATGAGGTGACTTGGGGGCTAGAACTCTATTTTTGGAGTGAGGACGAATTAAATTTAAATCTTGTCTCTGACACTTACTGGCTGGTCAAATGGCTTGATCCTACCTCAGTTTCCTCTTCTGTAAAATGGGAATAATATTAGCACCTACTTCACAAGCTTGTTGTGAGGATTAAGTTCCATGAAATAACGTATGCAAACCTTATGGTGCTGTTATTAACACTGGCTATCATTATTATTATGAATTCCTGCAGGTTCAGAAATGTCCTTTGGTCTACCAGGTAGAGGCTCATGGTATGTTATTCCTCATTTCCTCCACACTCCAGTCCTAGGCCCCAGCCAGAGAAAATATAAAAAAGAAGGTCCTCCATACCTCCCCCTTACCGCAAGCATCACTTTCTCCTGTAAGATGATATGGATTCGGGGGTGGGATGTGTATTTGGTTTGAGAAGCCTGTTCCTTTTTTTGGCTGATAAACTAGCACTTTAGCATTTCCATTTTCCAAATCCACAAATGACAAGGGTACTTGTGGTGTGGTAAGGTGGCAACCGGGAACTTCCCGGGGATGGGTATTTTTAATTTGGCTTCAGCAAAGGCCATGCTGGGTTGCTGAGGGGTTTGGTGACCTGGGCCTCCAGAATTCAGTCTCAGAAGGGAGAACATAATTGGTCCTCCTGGAGAGAAAGAAAAGGGTGAGGGGAGGGTGGAAGTTAAACCCTTTGTGTCTACTCTGTGGCCCCTGGCAAAGCAGAAAAGCAAGCCAACCTCCCCATTCTCTTGGACTGATGGATTGGGGCCAGTCTCTTCCTCTTCCCAAACCCCTGCCCCTGCTATCCCTGTTCCTTACTCACCCCCACTATTGAATGTTACCAGGAACCCAGATGAAAAATGGAAAAATGTTGACTTCATTTGGATGAGCCTGAATCAGAACAGCCTTTATTGGGCTATGGCCAAGATTCTGATTCTAAGGATGGGGTGAATCACACTGGAACCCTGAGTCTAAACCTGGCTGGGGAAGGGCCTATCCTTTGAGAATGATTATTGACTTAGAGCTGGAAGAAGTTCATCTAAGCCAACTCTCTCATTTTATATGAGTGAACTGAGACCTAGAGAGGAAAAAGGAGTTGCCTCAAGTCATATAGGGTCTAAAGAAAGTGTCAAGTTTCCAGAAATAGCAGTAATATAAAAATGAAAGACACTGATATATATATATATATATACATATATATGGATATCTATCTATCTATCTATCTATCTATCTATCTATCTATCTATCTATCTATCTATCTATCCATCCATCCATCCATCTATAAAAAGGAAAGAAGAAAACCAAATTGACAGTATCCAAGATGAAAAGGGAGACCTCACCTCTAAATAAGAGGAAATTAAGGCAATCATTAAAAACTATTATGCCCAATTATATGGCAACAAATATGGAAATCTAGGTGATATGGATGAATACTTACAAAAATATAAACTGCCTAGACTAACAGAGGAAGAAATAAATTACTTAAACAACCCCATGTCAGAAAAGAAATTGAACAAGCCATTAAAGAGCTCCCTATGAAAAAATCCCCAGGTCCAGATGGATTCACAAATGAATCCTATAATTAGTTTAGTAGCTATGTGACCTTGTATCACACACTTAACCTCTATGTAACTTGGTTTTGTCTTTGTAAACTGAAAGGGTTAGGCTGGATGATCTCAAAGTTTCTTTCCAATTTCTAATCCAAACTGAGAGGCATTATGGTATAATAGATAGGGTTCCAGGGTTGTTGCAGTAAGGAAGTTCTGAGTTTATGCCTTTGTGATCAGGAAGTCATAGGATCATTGATCCAGAGCTTAGAGATCTTTGAGGTCATCTTATCCAAACCTCTTGTTTTACAGATCAGAAAACTGAGGTCCACAGAGGCTAATTGACTTGCCTAAAGTCACCCAGCTAATAAGTAACCAGTCTAGATTATGACCTCCCCACCCCTAGTTCTCTAACTCTAAATCAAGTGCCCCCCATTTTTAACCCTTTAACTTCCATCTTAGAATCAATACTGTGTATTGGTTCTAAGGCAGAAGAGTGGTAAGGGCTAGGCAAAGGGGGTTAAGTGACTTATCCAAGGTCACCCAGCTAGGAAGTATCTGAGTCCACATTTGAACCCAGGACTGCCATCTCTAGGCCTGGCTCTCAATCCACTGAGTTACCCAGTGGCCCCCATCAAGTGTCCTTTTTAATGCATTTGATTGTCCAACTTCTTCTTTGAGAGGATTTGTGACTTACTCCAAGTCACTTAATATCTTTGAACCTCATCCATCACAAGGGGACATAACGCCTATAGTACCCACTTCACAGAGCCCTGATGAGGATTACTTGAGATAATAATGCATGTGAAAGCACTCTGCAAACTTTCAAGCTCTCTATAAATATCTGCTATTATGATGATGATCCTATAATTGATTACAGAGGGAAAGAAAGTACTATGCTGGAAAAAAATCTATTTTCTTTTAGTGAAACTTTCAACTTCATTATCCTTCCTTTTATTGCCATTTTCATCTTCTTGTCAATACCTTTGCTTTTTTCATCAGTTTTTATTTTTGAATCCTCCTCTCCTGTCTCTAGGAAGCCATCTTTGATATAATTAAAAAAAGATTTCAAAAGAGAAAACTATTCAGAAAAACTAAATGACATATAAGCAAAGTCAAGTCAATAAGGAAATATTGTCTGCTGTGTACCAGACACTGTGCTAAGTTCTGGGGTACAATGACAGACAAAAGACAGTTCCTGCCCTTAAGGGGCTCCCAGGCTGATGGAGGAAACACATGCAAACAAACTAAGGGAAATGAGGTAAGCACAGGATAACTGGAGGCAATCTCAGAGGGTAGGCACTAATATTAAGCCTTCTGGCAGAGTGGCAGCTAGGTGGCACAGTGGATAGAGCATCAGATCTAGAGTTGGGAGGACCTGGCTTCAAATCTGGTCTCAGACACTTCCTAGCTCTCTGACCTAGGGTGAATCACTCAACCCTGTTTGCTTAGCCTTTGTTCTTCCATCTTAGACTTGTCACTAAGGCAGAAAGTAAGAGTTTAAAAAATGGGGGGAAAAGACCTTGTAGAAAGTGAGAGATCAGCTGAGAATTGAAGGAAGTTAAGGAAGTCTGGAGGTGTGGATGAGGGAGAGAATTCCAGGCATGGGAAATGGCTAGTGAAAATGGTCAGAGCAGAATGGAGAGACTCAATCATGAAAGAGCCAAGGAGAGAGAGAGTGAAGAGTTCAAGCTTGGACCTAGACTTGGAGCCTGGGTGACTGGGAGAATGGTGGTGACTTTGCTGTAATAGAAAAGGCAGAAAGAGGGGAGGACTTGGGAGAAAGATGCGTTCAGTTTTGAACATGTCGAGTTTAAGATGTTTTATGGGAAGTTCAGTTACAAATGTCCAATATAAAGTTTGAGATTCGATACTGCAAGTCAAGAGAGAGATTGGATTTGAGAATGATCATAGAGAAATAGTGTAGAAGGAGAAGAGAAGGATCAAGAACAGAGTGCTGAGAGATACCAAGCACTGGTGAGCATTGCAAATGAAGATCCAACAAAGATGCCTGAGAAGGAGAAGTCTGATAAGCAGAAGATGAACCAAAGAGAGCGGTGTCACAAAAACCTACAAAGAAAGGAGCAACATGGAGAGGGTGATGCAGCAGTGTCACAGGCTGCAGAGAGGTCAAGAAGGATGAGGACTGAGAAAAGGCCATTAGATCTGGTAACAAAGAGATCACTGGTAACTTTTTTTTAACCCTTACTTTCCATCTTGGAATCAACACTGTGTATTGGTTTCAAGAAAGAAGAGAGATAAGGGCTAGGCAATGGGGGTTAAGTGACTTACCCAGGGTCACACAGTTAGGAAGTGTCTGAGGCCAGATTTGAATCCAGGATTTCCCAGCTCTAAGTCTGGCTCTTAATCCACTGAGTCACTTAACTTCTTCCCATTGGTTACTTTCAAGAGAGTAGTTTCAGTTGAGTCTGAGAGAACATGGAGTTTTCCACACTGGATATCCTCAATTCCACAGAGAAGGATTCTCTTTTCATCTCTTGTCTTGGGCCAAGCATATTCATTATAATACAATATATTAACTACATTTTAAAATATGAAATCAAGTATCTAGGAAGATGTGCCTGTTAATGTTGAGAACATCATAGAGAAATGATTTTCTAAGTGTTGAACCACTCCCAGATTCCTCTTCTTCTGGCTAACCTTGTACCTCTATTTGACTAGTTGAGATTTTAACCTTTCACTACAGAGAATGTAATCCATGTGGCTAATGAATTCCGTGTGTAAAGATGGCAAAAGCACTAGGATTGCTCTTTTCCTAAATCCTCAACTGAGAAGTCCAACCTAGTTCATGAGGGAAATTGAGCAAATTTGACTTATTCTACCTTTCCAGTCCCCCAAACTTTTAGGTAGAAGGACCCAGACTTTGGGTTTTCTGTATCCTATTACCAGTTTCCATGGTCACCCATAGCCTTCTCCCCTCCACTTCAATGGAAAGTGGAGTTTGGAATCAGATGATCTCTGCTACTTAATATCCAGCAGTTCATAGACACATCTTACTGTGAGCTTCTCTTACTCATCTACAAAATGAAAGGAATTAGTCTATATGATTTTGGAGAATCCTTCCACTTTTCATCTTTTAATCTCGTATCAGAGAAGTAGTGTGGCATTGTGGGTAGAGGTGTGAACCTGGAATAAGTTAAATATAGATTCAAATTATATCTCTGACATCTGTTAGCCATGTGACTAAAGACCAGTCAGTCAGTTATTAAGCATTTGTTAAATGTCTACTGCCTGCCAGGCACCGTGCTAAGAGCTGGGGTGACTAAGAATCATGAAAAGCAATTCAATTGATTAATTTCTCTAAGCCTCAGTTTCTTCATCCATAAAGTGAGGGCATTGGACTTGACTTCTAAAGTACTTTCCAGATTTTATGAATTCTCTCCAATTGTATCTATTCTTCTACTCCCAGCACTCTCTCTCTCTCTCTCTCTCTCTCTCTCTCTCTCTCTCTCTCTCTCTCTCTCTCTCTCTCTCTCTCCCTCCCTCTCTCTCCCTCCCTCCCTCCCTTTCTCTCTCTCTCTCTCTCTCTCTCTCTCTCTCTCTCTCTCTCTCTCTCTCTCTCTCTCTCTCCCTCCCTGCCTGGTCTCACTCTGTCTGTTTCTGTCTCTGTCTGTCTGTCTGTCTGTCTCTCCCTCTCCCTCCCTGCCTCGTCTCACTCTCTGTCTCTGACTCTGTCTCTGTCTGTCTGTCTGTCTGTCTGTCTGTGTTTCTGTCTCTGTCTCTGTCTCTCTGTCTCTCTCTGTCTCTGTCTCTCTCCCTCTCCCCTCTTTTCTCTGTCTATGTCTCTTCCCCCTGATCCAATCCCCCCTCTCTTTCTCAGTAGAACTCTGCCAGATTGTGGCAACTGAAGATTCTCAGAAACCAGGCCAAGTTGATTCCTTGTTTGTCTCCCAGCAAAGCTTGTTGGGGTGGGGGTGGGGGTAGTTGGGTTTAAAAGAACAGGAGTGGGGGGGCATGGCTTTCCCACATGTTTTACCCATTAGTTGAAAACTGTTCATAACATTTTCCATTTCTTCTTTAATAAGTCTCTGCACTGAGCAGGGCTTGGTTGGGAAACCCTTTTAATGAAAACCGGGAGGATTTTATAACTCAAGAGAGAAGAAAGGGATCTCAGTGGGGAAGCCCAAGGCTGCTGAAGGCCCACAGCCAGAACCACTCACCCCTGGCAATTTTGATTCTTCAAAATCAGATAAAAAATAGGGAAGACAGAATAGAATAAAACGCCAAACCTTGGAAACCTCTCCCAGCTGCTCTGGCCTCTCCCCTCCCCTGCCAATGTTCATTTGGAATCTTGTGAGGTCATTCCAAGAGAGAAATGCACAGTGAGAGGAGGAGAAAGGCCAAGGAGACACAGTAGCTTGGAGAGCTGAGTGTTTATGGGCCTTAATGCTCTCAGCGCTCTTTGTGAACACTTAGAGGGTCTGTCCATCCCCCCATTGCTCTGCCTCCCATTCTGAGGGTGATATCCACTTCCATTTTCTCACATCCTTTAGGTTCTCTCCTATTTTTCCCCTCCAGACTTTTCCTCCCTTTCCCTTTCCACAAACTACCAGAATTGGGAGAAACCACAGAGATCAGCCAGGTAGAATTTAGGCCTGGAGAGGATGCCCTCCCTTGCCAAGCAAGTGGTCCTCCAGCCTCCTCTTAAGAAGAGGACATCCAGTGCATCTTGAGGCAGCCCATACCACTCTGAGGAACTTTGAATGGTTTTCCTCACTTCAAGCCAAAATGCTTCTCATTGAAATTAGTACCCATTGTTCCTTGTTCTACCAGTCAAACATGATTCCTCTGGCACATGCCTTTTCAGTGTGTAAACATCTATCTTGTCTCTCCAAAATCTCGTGTAAATGGGCAAGATATCTTTCTTTGAGCCTTGGATAATGTAGCCTTCGGTTCCCTACAGCATTCTGCTTCTCCTTCTTTGACAATTTCCTTCCTAACATGTGGATCCCAGAACTGAACACAATATTCCAGATGTGGTCTGATCAGAGCAAAAGACAGTGAGATACCACATATTTGGAATGCTATGCTTCTATTACTTTAGATTAAGATTTTATTCTCAGGACCAGTTTGGCTACATGGCAGTGAGTAGCTTTAAGCCACAAATACTCTTGATTTCCATCTCCCAAGCCACAGAGATGTCACAATCCTCGTCTCTAAAGGAAATGACCACATTCATGGACTCACAGAGCCTTGTAGATTACATTGGTACTCACTAAACCAATATTTAATACACCCTAAAACTTGTTATCTAGGAAAGGACTTCCTCTTTTATCAAAATTGCTGGCAAAACTGGGAAATTGTCTGGCAGACTTAGACCAATATATTGTACCATATCTAGCAATAAATTCAAAATCAATATATGATCTAGTTATTGAAAATTATCCAAAAAAAGATGATGCCATAAAAATTTAGAAAGAAACAGATCATATACCTTTCAGCTTTCTGGAAGAGATCTGTGACCACAAAAAACAACAACAAAAAAACAATTTGACCCCACCATCCACATAAGAAAGACCAAGTGGATGAGAAATTTCAATTGCCTCAACTATGACTTGAATTTAACAATCTATAGGGTTCATGCATTAGATTGTATACACACAGAGAGAGGATATATATTTATATATATATATATATATATAAATATATATGTAGTATAATAAATAGTTAGTTGCTCCTGGAATTAAAAAGGGTAAAGAGAGTAGGTTGGATATCCCTCAGGAAATTATAAACTCTTAAAAGCTCCAAGCTTTCTTTTAGTGTCTTCAAAATTCTCATGGAAACAGGTGTCAATCGTTTTTATTATTATTGTTATTGTTATTATTATTATTACCAGCACTCTACTAGAGTTGTTCCATTGCAGTGGAATTTGGAATACAACCCTCTCCAAAGAACAAAAAAAAAATGAGCATCACTCAGAGGGCAATGGAGAGACATATGGTGAGTGGGAGCTGGTTGCAACATATAACCAATGAGGAACTCCAAAACAGAATGAAAGTAGGTCAACATAAAATAAATGTAAGATGGGAAAAGATGAGGCTGATCATATGATCAGGTAGGTAGGTAAACTGTCAAGAAGGCTCACTGGTACCTTCAGGAGATGTTGGGAGAAAGGCCTCTAGTGGATTTGATTCATCTCTAGTGACTTTATGAAGAGATAAGGACAAGAAATGCAGACAACAGGCAGGCGTGGCAGGATTGTCATCTCCATTAATAAAGGAAATTCCCAAATCAGTGAGATCATAGATCCATTGAAGCATTTGTGGAAATCTGTCTTCAGCATTTCCCCCTCACTCTATCTGCCCTTACTTTCACTTTTACTCTTTCTTCCCATCTGATCCTTTCCATTTTCCTTCTCATTAGTGCTTGGGGGCCCAATGGGCCCCCAAGACTACTCCACAAATTACATTTCACAGCCACTCCTCCTTCTCCCAGCTTTGAGATGAGTGTCTTTCTAGTCCAAAGGACTCATCATCAAGTTTGTATGAGCACTCAAACAAAGCCTTGTTTGTCCACCTAGGATTGAAAACTAATGGAAGGAACCAACTACCCAAAGGACTTGGAGCATGTGTTTTTGCAGCTGATGACCACCCACCTCAGGATGGGGCGGGGGGGGGGGGGGTAGAGAATCAGCTTTGGAGACTTGGACCCTAAGCAATAAAAGTGTGATGAAATTCAGAAGTTTGAAGGCTGCAAGAGGAGACTGGGGACAAAGGACCACTTTCTCCCCATCTTCTCACAGACCCCCAAAACAGAAAATTAAAATACTATCTACGTTTGGCTTCTTGTGGCTGATGAGACAGTGACTATTTTCTCTGTAACCTGAGACAAGAGGAAAACATTGATGGAAGTCAGGCTGAATGTGCCCTTTCTTTGCATTTCCCTTAGAGAAAGGATTCCTGTTAGGCCTGGAGGAGTGGAGGAATTGCTCATAGTGAGATCCCTAATAAAAACAAACAGCCATTTGGGTCCTGGGCAGGTAGAGGCAGGGACTTATGGCCAACAGCTCCAGCATTTTTAGAACTCTATTTCAATTTTTTCATTTGGGGCTGTCCTAAGTTCTGGATCCCAAGGGTGGGATTCAGTGAATTGTAGATGAGTCCATGTGTGAGGGACTCTAAATTGGACATGAGCCTTGAAAGCTGCATTTTATTTGGTTGACTTTGTTCTCTCTCGCTCTCTTTCTTTCTTTCTTTCTTTCTTTCTTTCTTTCTTTCTTTCTTTCTTTCTTTCTTTCTTTCTTTCTTTCTTTCTTTCTTTCTTTCTTTCTTTCTTTCTTTCTTTCTTTCTTTCTTTCTTTCTTTCTTTCTTTCTTTCTTTCTTTCTTTCTTTCTTTCTTTCTTTCTTTCTTTCTTTCTTTCTTTCTTCTCTCTCTCTCTCTCTCTCTCTCTCTCTCTCTCTCTCTCTCTCTCTCTCCTCTCCTTCCTTCCTTCCTTCCTTCCTTCCTTCCTTCCTTCCTTTCTTCCTTCTTTCTTTCTTTCTTTCTTTCTTTCTTTCTTTCTTTCTTTCTTTCTTTCTTTCTTTCTTTCTTTCTTTCTTTCTTTCTTTCTTTCTTTCTTTCTTTCTTTCTTTCTTTCTTTCTTTCTTTCTTTCTTTCTTTCTTTCTTTCTTTCTTTCTTTCTTTCTTTCTTTCTTTCTTTCTTTCTTTCTTTCTTTCTTTCTTTCTTTCTTTCCACTCCTCCAGGCCTAACAGGAATCCTTTCTCTAAGGGAAATGCAAAGAAAGGGCACATTCAGCCTGACTTCCATCAATGTTTTCCTCTTGTCTCAGGTTACAGAGAAAATAGTCACTGTCTCATCAGCCACAAGAAGCCAAACGTAGATAGTATTTTAATCCACGCTACTGAAGGGCATTTCCCTCATAGATAAGATCACAGATTCAGCAGAGCAATGAGGTTATATCTTCTTTCTGTTCTTTGAGTCTCTTCCCCTTTCTGAGATGCCTTATAAACTGATCCCTTAAAACAGGAGCTCTTAATTTTTGCTTATATCATGGTCCTCTTTGGCAGTCTGATGAAGATTGTGGGTTCCTCCATATTGTTGCCAACATTTATAATTGAAGGCAATGCTGAATTTCAGTAATGTTTGCCCCATTTAAGTTCATCTCTATGAATGGGAGTGTGATGGTGGTGTATGTTGCTCCTAGCTTAAGAACTCCCCTGCTTTACTCTCTTTGAGATTCTTCTTCTTCATCATTGATCTCCTCAGTGTTTCATCTTCCCGACTAGGGTCAGCGATTAGACCTGTGATTTCATTGGCACTCCCAGAAGAGGGAAATTCCTCTATCAGTGTAGGTTAGCTCCTTGAGTTTGCTAATTGCCTAGAGCAGTGGCATTGAATTAAAGTGTGACTGAGAAGTATTTCACAAAATAAAAATACGATAAAAAAAGGGGGGACAACTGTATGGTTCAGGGGATGAATGCCAGGCCTAGAGATGAGAGGGGTGTTCAAATCTGTTCTCAGATACTGCCTAGCTGTGTGACCCTGGGAAAATCAACCTGTATTGCTTAGTCCTTACTGCTTTTCTACCTTGGAACCAACACTCAGTATCAATTCTAAGATCAATGGAAGATACGGGTTGTGTTTTTTTTAATATGATACAACATAGATAATGTTATTTTTGGTTTTCAAAATCAATATGTAGGCCATTGGGATGGATCCATTTGTGAAGTCTGACTGATCTAGAGCACTGAGGCTAAGTGACTTGCTCAGGGTCATAGAGATAGTAGGTGTCAGAGGTTGGATTTAAACACTCTAAAGATAGTTCTTTATTCAATATTTTATCCTGTCTCTATTCTCAAGTGTCATTTCTAATTCTTTGTAAAGCACCCTGGAGACTGATGTGTTAAGGGTCTAAGTAGAGTGGTTTTACTCTCTTTAATACATAATAGATTGATAAGGAAACAATGACAAATCTATTTTATTTTCCAGTTTATTGACCCACCAGCTTTACCTATGAATTAGTTTGGGATTTTGTGGCTTAGTTAGATCTTATGTCAAGCTTTGGATTGATCCTTTCTTACCACCATAGCACACTGGATAGTATTTGGGAAATTACAGTGATTTTAACAATCCCATACTGTTCCCTGGTACAAAGAAAAGCACATGTTCTTCTGGTCTGATATAGGATTATAGTTCATCAAAGACTACAAGACCCAAACAATCAAAGTTGTGGGCAACTCAAAAGTCAGTGGAGATGGAATGGCTTGCCCAAGGTCTTCATAACATCCTAGGACCATAGATCAAGAGCGATAAGGGACCTTAAATGAAAGGTATATATGAACCACAGTAACACAAGATAAGAAGGTATGAATGGAATGAGATCTGCACCATTGAAGGGTCTTCTATTGATAAGATCCAGCAGAACTTCCAATTAGGTAATATCTTCTTTCTGTTTTTTTTTTTTCTATTCGAGGACAACCTCCTTATTTTATGGTTGAGAAAACAGAGGCCCATAAAGGTTAAGTGAATTCTATGCCTCAACCCTAGACTCTTTGTAAGTTGTGTGGCAAGATAGTGTATTTATGGAAGACAACTTACTTGACTTATTCTTAAAAAAAAACAACAACAACTTACCTTATGTCCTAGAATCAGTACTGTGTATAGGTTCTGAGACAGAATGGCAGTTAAGGGCTAGGCAATGGGGGTTAAGGGACTTGCTCAGGGTGTCACAGCTAGCAAGTGTCTGAGGCTAATTTTGAACCCAGGATCTCCTATCTTTAGTCCCAGCTCTCAATTCATTGAGCCACCTAACTGCCCCCTAACTCATTCTTTATGCATTAATCTTTGTAAAGTCTGCATCTCCTTGCAGAACTTGTTTAAAAATATGGACCTTTCCAGATTATTTAATTTGTCCCAAAGAGAGATGAATTGGGTGTGGTAAAGAATAAAAGGAAGGAAAGAAGGCATGAAGTCTCTTTCTCAAGCCATGTCTGCATCAAACCAGTTTCCGGTAGTTGAGTTTTGCTGTCTGAGCTCATTTCTCAGTTCCTTCTAGTAAGAACCTCACTCCTACATCCTCTTTGGTGGTGACATAGTTGCATGTAGTTATTTTCTGTTTCTTAGTAACCTAGGATTGAGTTTCAGGGGTGGCTGGAGAGAGATAGGATAACTATATTGTCACTCAGGACCCTCCAAAATCCTGGTACCTTCTTGGGTTTTTTAAAGTTTTCTTTTCCCCTCTCCCTCTCCCTCTCCCTCTCTCTTTCTTCCTCCCTCCTTCTCTTTCCTACCCAATGAGTCATCTTGTACAACAAAGAATAAAAACAAACAAACAAAAAGGTGTATGTGTAGGAGTTGGAGGAAGCAGTTCAGACAAAGTAACCAAGATGTTAGTAACTGAGTCGCATGGTAAATACAATGTTCCATACCCATATCTTGGCAAAGAAAGAGAAAGAAACATTTTATCATCTGTTATTTAGGAGCCAGTCTTAGTCCTTATAATTGCACAGCATTAGCCTTGGTTTTTACTGTCATTGTTGGTTCCATTTATATTGTGATTATCTAGCCAAATGGTTCTATTTACTTCACTTTGAATCAGTTCATAAGTTTTCTCATACTTCTTTGAATTATTTGTACTGTCAGTCTCTTATAGTAAAGTGATATTCCATTACATGCATACAGCACAATTTGTTCATCCATTCCCCAGTCCATGAGCATTTGATGTGCTTCTTGTTCTTTGTTGCCATAACAACCGTGGCTAAGGATATTGTGATGTACATAGGACCCTTATTTCTGCCTGTTCAGTCTTCTCTTACATTTCTCTTTCACATGAACTCTAGACTTTATCCAAATTGGATTATTCTTTGGCTGTAGAACATGATCTATGGTCCCCTGCCTCATTGTCTTTGTTCATGCTGTGTCCTAGTCTTTGAATGTCAATTCTTCCTATTTTGGATTCTCAGATTCCTCCATGGATCATAGATTTAGAAATGGAGAGGACCTTAGAGGTCCCCAAGGCCAGCCTCCTCTTTTTATTTTCTTTTAGATTAGTAAACTTAAGCCCAGAGAATAATTTACCTATGGTCCCAGGTGGGATTTGAATTCAGGTCCTCCTGACTCTTTCTACTATATGATGCTTCCCTCCATGAAGTTTTTCTTGATTCCCTTTGCTCAGTTTTCCTTGATCCCTTTGCTCAGAAGTGAACCTCTCTCTCAGTCCTTAGACAACACAATTTGAACCTCTCAAATTCTCCTATTGCAAGTAATTGCATTGTAATAGAAAGAAGGAGACCTTTGAAGTTTGGAAGATCTATATTCAAATCATGCCTTAGTTTCTCAGTGTCACAGGCAACTTATTAAGATGACTTGTAGGAGGTAGTAGGTGGTGCAATCTGGATTTGGGAAGAACTGAATTCGAATATGACCTCAGTCACAAAGCTGTGTGATCCTGGACAAGTGGTCTGTCTGCCTCAGTATACTTATCTCTAAAATGGGGGTTTTATATAATTTTATATAATAGGTTCCCCTATCATAGACCCTACAGAGGTATCTGAGTTGACTCTATAGTGATTAAAGAAAAGGGAACAGCACTCCAGACTAACCCGGTCCCCTGTATCAGAGAAAGGAACCCTTGGCAGGAATTATTTGTTAGAAGATTTTTCATAGGATTGTTGTTTTTGTTTAGTCATTTTCAGTCACGTCAGGCTTTTTATAATCGCTCTTGGAATCCCAACTTCCCTCAAAGGCTTAGCTCAAGCGCTGCCTCTTGCCTACCATTAATGTTTTACCAATTCCTGCCCAGCTCCAAAGATTAATTACCAGCTTATTTGTGTGCCTACCTCTTCTTCCAAAAGAAGGTTCATCCCCTCCTTGAAGGCAATTGCACAGTACTTGGCACCTAGCTGAGGCTTAATATGTGCTTTTGGAATGGAGCAGGTTAGGCAGAGAAAGTGATGAGATCATTTTTTGACCACCTTCTCCAAATGGAACAATTAAACCTCTTTCCATCTGTCCCAGAAATGACTTTTCAAAGGGCTGTGATGAGTGATTTTGCATTATGAAGAATGAACAGGCAGTTTGGCTGCTTTTTGATTCAATTCCTTTCAGTTTTCCCCATCTTCATTCAGATCCAGAGACCTAATCTGTACACAACGCTTAGTATTGTTTTATTTATTTGTTTAAACTGTTACCTTCCATCTTAGGATCAATACAATCTATTGGTTTCAAGACAGAAGAGTGGCATGGGCTAGGCAATGGGGTTTAAGTGATGTGGCTAGGGTCCCACAGCTAGGAAGTATCTGAGGCCAGATCTGAACCCAGAACTTCCTGTCTCTAAGCCTGGCTCTCCATCCCCTGAGTCACCTAGCTATCCCTAGCCCATATAATGTTTTTTTTTTTAAACCCTTAGTTTCTGTCTTGGAATCAGTACTGTGTATTAGTTCCAAGGCAAGGCAATGGGGGTTAAGTGACTTGCCCAGGGTCACAAAGCTGTGAAGTGTCTAAGTCTAGATTTGAACCTAGGACTTCTCATATCTAGGCCTGGCTCTCAATCCACTGAGCTACCCAGATGCCCCCAAGAGTGGTGAAGGCTAGGCAATGGGGTTTAAGTGATGTGGCTAGGGTCACTCCGCTAGGAAGTGTCTGAGGTCAGATTTGAACCTAGGACCTCCCATCTCTGAACCTGTCTCTCCATCCTCTGAGTCACCTAGATGCCCCTAGTCCATAATAATGTTTTTTTTTAAACCCTTACCTTCTGTCTTGAAATCAGCACTGTGTATTAGCTCCAAGGCAAGAGAGTGGTAAGGGCTAGGCAATGGGGGTTAAGTGACTTGCCCAGAGTCATCCAGCTAGGAAGTGTCTGAGGCCAGATTTGAACCTAGGACCTCCCATCTCTGGACCTGGTTCTCCATCCACTGAGCTACCCAGCTTCCCCCAGTCCATAGTAATGTTAAGGAAGATGAACTGGTTGAATTGTGAGGCAATCAGGCAGCAGAGGACAGCAACTTCTCTCTCCCCTCTTCTGTGGCCATCTATGAGCAGCAGAGACAAACAGGGAGTTGTTTCTGTTACTATATATGGTAGTGGGTGACATACTTGTTAGAAGAATAGAAAACAAGAAAGTGAGATGGGAGTTTGTGGTGCCTGAGAGGAGCAGCTTTGAGGACTGACTCCCTGAGTGCTTTCCCTTCATTTGGATGTCCTAGGGAAAATCCTTCACAGGTAGGACAGCAATGACTCTGAGTAGCTTGTTGTTGCAGCCTTGACTTGACAATGCCTTCAGATTTCTTCCCTATTCTTTTGGGCATCCTCCTGTGAGAAGATACAGGACCCTCCTCATCAGTGCTCAGTGCCGTTAGCTCTGGGGAGGGACTAAATGACCTCCAATTGGTCTGTGGCTGCTGACAGGGGACCTGATTTTGGGGGTGGGTATTAATCCCCCAGGATTAGGAATAGAGAAATGTGATCTGCCTTTGTTCTGCTTTCAGGTGCTCAGAGAATCAAGACTAGGCCATTGAGGGGACTGGTTTAGGATGCAGAGACCTTCTCACTTCTTATTTATTCACTCTATAGCACTCCAAGTTAGCAGTGCCTAGAGGCAGTGGGAGGGGAAAAGGGAGAAGGGGGGGGGGGAGAAGAGGAAGTTGGTAGAAACAGATAGAGAGAAACAAAGAGAGACAACCAGGGAGGGACAGAAAGAAATAGAAGCAGAGCCAGAAAGAGAAAAGAGAGGAGAGAGAAAAGAGAGAAGAGGAGGGAGAGAGGGAAAGAGAGAAAGACAGAGACAGAGACAGAGACAGAGACAGAGACAGAGACAGACAGAGAGAGAGAGAGAGAGAGAGAGAGAGAGAGAGAGAGAGAGAGAGGAGAGAAAAATAAAATAGAGGATAGACAGATAAAAGAAAGGAGAGACAGAGAGAAAAAAGAAAGAAACAGAGAGTCAGTGTAAAAGTAAGGGAGAGAGAGGGACCCTGCAGCCATGACTTCTCAGCTCAGTTTCAGGGTCCCTCTGTCTCTCTCTCTTACTTTACAACAGAGACAGAGATAGAGACAGAGAGAGATTGAAGAGTTTTAATGCTGTCCTTGTCCTTCCAGAATTAGTAAAC